>NC_079421.1:1348037-1358235 GCF_026213295.1 Gadus chalcogrammus
TCTTGCCTGGGGCCGACCCAAGCGAACACACTAGCGATGCTGTCTCTGCTCATTCAGCACAACAGGTAGAACTGACAGACTAGGCTTTCAAACTGAGCTGCCTGGTCACAATACCGTACAATGGTTATAAGACCGACAAATCTAGCCAACGTCTTTTTGGTTCGATTTTTATGTTTTGTCATTTATTGGTCAGATCAAATATAATGACTTGTCAAAAGTTGCTTCTAATTCATACAGTCACAAATAGTCTTTACAAATGTCTATGTAGTAGTATGGACCACAGCTACCCTGATTATATTACTCAATATAATACGATTTGGCTAGGTCTAGTAGTAGACATTTAGGCCCCGTCCACACGAAGCCGATTTCATGGCGAAACCGCAAAGGTCTTGTACGGTACGGCCTTCCGTCCACACGAAGCCGGCGAATCCGCTGACCGAAACCGCAAACTTCTGAAACCACCCTCGGAGGTGGTTTCAAATCTACCCGGTTTCGTTTTGGATTCGTGTGGACGCCTGAAACCGACTGAAACCGTAAACCATGACGTCATCGCCCCACCCCTCGACCCTCTAGCCAATGACTGTTAAGCCCGCGGAGTCTCAGAACTCACAACAACAAGGATTTCTGTAGCAGAAGCAGCGCCCCTTATGGGCCTAGAATGTGTACTACAGCGTTTCTACAGATCTACCCGGTTTCGCTTGGCTTCGTCTTTACGGAGATACTGCGAAACCGGATAGATCGAAACCGTAACGGTTTCGCCTGTTTCGGCTTCGTGTGAACGGGGCCTTAGGTTGTTCTACTTAAACTGTTTTAACTATACTGTGGCGAGCAGCAAGGGAATAACCAGACGCAAGCCCAGTGTACCTTATAAAAAGGGAGTTGCCTTTATTTTCACAAAACATCGAACAATGGAAAAACTCACTATATAACCCGCGGACAAATCCTGCACTGAGGCACTTCAGTGCAGGTGTCACTCCAGCCGACCCAACCTGTCACCGAGGAACAATCCCAATCAAACACACAATTGCCGAAGCGAACAAGAACCAGGAGGGCGATATTAGTCCAAATAGTCCAATAGCCCGAACTGCCCCATGAGTCCTTGCAGCAACCCGGGACATTGGCAATAACCGACCGTCATTGCCACAATACTAAAGCTAATCATGAATTCAAATATCAAATACATTTTTTTTCGAAGGTAGGTTCGGTCTGGTAGCCCAAAATAAAAAAAGATTGTTCAATCACATTTGATGAAGTGTTTTAATGCGTTAGGTATAAGTCGGAGGAGTGATGTTTGAAAGAAGATGGAAGTCAGTTTATGTCTGGAGTGCGCTGGGTATTCGTTCGGTACACTTTAATCACTCACAGTCCTTTAGCTTTGTGATTGTTCTGGGAGCCACACAACACCCATTCCCAGATAAAATGAAGAGATTACAACTTCATTATAAGTTCTCCAGCATTACAGAAATGTAACAAATAAAGAGAAAGAAAAACAAGAAACCCACACACAAAATGAGTACAATCGTTTAAAAAATAATTAGAACGATTTCACTTTTCCTTTCTCAAGGAAGCCAACAGGGAGGCTGCGGAGATTTGGGTTTGAAGCCGTCGCCATTCAGCTCGGAGCCAAGCAGCACATCTCACTAGACCACCCTTCCACCACTTATATGAAGATATATCGCAGTGCTACCTCATTCCTATCTCTTTTTTTTCCCTAGATTTTGATTGTTTATTTGTTGTAAACTCATTTTAAATCAGGATTAATGTCTATTTTTTTATGGTTGACTTATAAACCTAATTTTATTGGTTTATTGGTGTAACCTTTATGTCAAGGAGACAGCGGGCGAAGGAGTAGGGGTGCAGCCGGAGACGGACGGTTAAACACTATCAATGTTGTCAGAGCAATCGCTACCGAGCCACGGAGCCAAGGTCACAGTCACGCCGCATTAGCGTGAGGCTACCTATTAGCACATCCCCAGGACAATCTCCGTGATTGCTCTTGATATGAGCTGATTACAGATCGATCGATATGTTCCAAATACAGGTGACGTCGCGCTAGAAAACTCTGTGCTCCCTTAAACCTCTCAATGTTTTCAAATTCCATATGCTCGTACTGTTTAGCCACCATTTCGCAGGCCGATTTTACCTTCATTGATTTCAGAATCAGGTCATTAAGGAGCAGGTATGGATTATCTCTTTTGGGCATTTTAGCTCAAGCATGACAGCAGGTATACTGCGGACATCCTAGTACCTTTTCGATGTGAGTCAAACCCAGCCGATACACTATCCTGCCCTATCTTATACATTTTACCTTTTTTATGTATCTTATCTTACGTCGCTTATCCAAGTGAATTCAAACGGCTTTCTATAATGAATGGGGTTGGAGAGAGGTTATAGATAGTAGATATTCTGTAGGCGGAGAGAGGGAGTGTGTAGCACAAAAAGAGAGAGACTATATTGGAGAGTATTGCAGCTGTATGTGGTATTGATGAAGAGGTAGGTACAGAATGCAATTACTAATCAATCACCAATAATCAATGACTGTAATCGATGCTCTCTGCCTGATGCTTCCTAATGCAGCCTGCCGGAAACCTTTCGGCTGCACAAATGGCTATTCTCACTCCCCCGCTGAAAGAGCCTGCAATTTATAGTCCATAATATGTTTGCCACAAGAACTGCAATCGACCTATGCATGTGGTGTGTGTGTATGTTTGTGTGTGCATGTGTGCGTGTGTGTGTATGTCATGTTTGTGTAGTACACACACATGCATTGGCACAAATTTGCAATTCAGTATTTCTCTCCATCTCACTCCTCCATAACTCCCCTCCTCTCGCCATCCCTCCTTTCCAATCAATCGGGGGTGATTGGGGTGCTTGGTGTGTGTGCTTAGTGTGCCTAGTGTGCTTAGTGTGTGTCTGTGTGGGTGAGAGAGAGCTAGCTTTTGTTGTCATCTGGGGTGTGAAGTGCGTTCCGCTGGGCCAGATCAGTGTTATCAACCATTAGAGCAAAATGTCAGCCTGTCTAATGTACTGCTTTCACCGTTACCACTCCTTCTAAACGTACCAGACTAATAACACCTAGACCAAGACCCACTAATAACACCTAGACCCAGACCCACTAATAACACCTAGACCAAGACCCACTACTAACACCTAGACCCAGACCCACTAATAACACCTAGACCCAGACCCACTACTAACACCTAGACCCAGACCCACTAATAACACCTAGACCCAGACCCACTACTAACACCTAGACCCAGACCCACTACTAACACCTAGACCCAGACCCACTAATAACACCTAGACCCAGACCCACTAATAACACCTAGACCCAGACCCACTAATAACACCTAGACCCAGACCCACTAATAACACCTAGACCCAGACCCAATACTAACACCTAGACCAAGACCCACTAATAACACCTAGACCCAGACCCACTACTAACACCTAGACCCAGACCCACTAATAACACCTAGACCCAGACCCTATACTAACACCTAGACCCAGACCCAATACTAAGGCCCTGTCCACATGGACCAAAACAATCGTCCCACCCCCCTGTTTTCCTTGGCAGCGTTGCAGGAATTTCTCCGTAATGATGGACTCATTGCAAAAACGCATCTAGCTGTAGAAACGCTACATTACATATTCCAGGCCTATATGTGTCGCTGTTTCTCCACCAAATAAAGAATAAGATGAGGCGGGGCATGCACATCAAGCCCTCACGCTGTACACAAACATACAGTCGAGGAGGAGGAACCAAACAACAACAGAAGTTGTTAAATCTTGTAGATTGATCAGAAAATACTTTTGAATGTACAATTAGTAATTCACTTTACCAAGGGGCTGTATTTAAAGCTACAAAAATAATACAAATCAAATCAAACAAAAACAAATTAGACGGAAATCTAACGTTGACGTCATCGTTTACGTATCTGGGCCTAGTTTCCTGAAAGTATCGTTAGTGGTTTGTGAAGTTCGTCGTACGAGCATCAGACAGTTTTATCACCATTCCCAAAAGCATTGTTGTGTAACGAACGTCGTGAAAACACTCGTAGCTAACGAGGTCTCCAGGGGTACTCCTAGAGTGCTAAGAGCATCGTAACTTTAGCCTCAGTGAAGTCACCAGCTGGACGTTCAGTGGTATTGGATTAGACTGTAATTGTGATTAAGGGCTATACAAATAAAAATTTAATACCACTGAATTTCCAGCTGGTGCAATTTTGCAATACTCCAAAAACAGTGGTTAGGGTAACCGCATATTACTCCTAGACTAGTTTGATTTAAACTGCAGACAGAGACATGTTAGAAGTCAACAAAGGCAACATTTATTGCAGCAATTTAAAATTCCAAAAATACATACGCAGCCGACATGTACAGATCAAAAGCCACGCCACAAGGCAATCCTATCCCAAGGCATATAATAAAATCAAATGATTCTATTGCTCTTGTGTGGGAGGTCGCTTTCGAGCTGCACTTGCTGCCTCCCTCTGATTTTAATTCAACCATCGTCCTTAAAATGTCCTCATATTAATCAATGACAGAAGGCATACATGAATCATGCTTTCTTGAATCTTGAAACTTGAATGCTGAGACCAGCGGGTGTCTGAGAATTTCTGCAGGTAGTTTTTGTTTGCGATTGTTTGCCATAAAGCACTGTAGGCACTTCGGTGAGGCTGTGCTGAAGTTCATTATTTCTTGGCCCGGTGCGATAGAAGAAAATCCTGCATTATTAATTATAAAAAAAATGTATTATCTAAATAAAATACAAAAGTGGCAGAGTTGGTTGTGAGAGAAGACGATTCACAACAAGGAGAGCTTAAAAGGCTTGCTAGATCCCTATCTGTCTCACTCACCTTCCTACTCCTTCAATACAACGCAGCTTTGATGATTTGCACAAACTGTCTTCTAACGCTGCAAAGCGCTGGCTGTGGTTTGTTTGTGTGTGATTGTTTGCGTGGTTGTGTGTGCATTTTTGTGGTGTTTGTATTTGTGTACGTGTGTGTGTGTGTGTGTGTGTGTGTGTGTGTGTGTGTGTGTGTGTGTGTGTGTGTGTGTGTGTGTGTGTGTGTGTGTGTGTGTGTGTGTGTGTGTGTGTGTGTGTGTGTGTGTGGGCGCATCTAAAATAGACTCACAGCAATGGCTAGAATCATCAAAACTCTGTAGCACACTGGAAATCTCTTCTCTCTGTGTCACTATGACGACAAGACCTGAAAGAAACGCAATGAGATTCAAGGTCCATTGCAACACAACAACAAGCCTTTGTTTGTGTTGATCAGGAACTTGTGAGATATCGTGCAGAGACTTTGTATGGTGTGGTGGTGATGAGATGGAGATGGAGGTGGGCGCAATACTGTGTCACAGAAGGCTGCCTTCAAGTTCCACTTGAGTATAAATAAAATATTCTCTTGTCATAGAGAGATTGGTTGGAATCGTTAGGCTTTCACAAAACATTGCAGTAATGGGAGAAAGAAAGAATATATAGTTTCCCCCATGGCCACTGGTTAACTAAACCTTTGTAAAATAAGCTACAATGGGACTATGGAAATAAAATGGTAGGTTGTATACTTCTGTCCAAGATCATAATCATTCAAAGCACTCAAAAGACAAGGGTGATGAAGAAAAGGGTGAAGATGGAATTTACCAAGAAAATGATGACGACCATAAATGTATCTTGATATTTTAGGAACGCAAACAATCACAGCCAACTTGTGCATGACAGCACCCTGTTGAAGACCTTACGATATTTAACGCTAAATTCATTTAGAAAGAGAAGTCAGACGACTGAAGATTGATTAAGGAGTAGTCGCGATGGACGTTTTCATCGATCATGATAGGAGAGTGTAGCACCTGTATACACAATAGATAAAATACTTCTGTCATATTCAGGGGGAACTTTTTTGATTCCTCTGAGAACCAGGATTTCAGTAGTTACGTACTATACATTGGTGCAGAAACAAACGTCACTGGTCGTGCTTCTTCTTCTGCTCCTTCTTCTGTGGTGGAAAAATAACTAGAAACATCTGATAAACGCAGCGGCTTTTGCCACTAAAGTGACAGAGATATTCCACCTCTTAACAGCATGAGATTAAGCATGTCGTTCTCCACAGGGGAACACGATTGGCTTCACAGTTAGGTGTTTTACACCTTTACAGGTTTGTTTTGTAATTTTCGAGCCTCAAGTGTTTGCTCTTGTAAAGCATTGTGAACTGAAGAACTCCAAGTCCTTTAAAGCTACCAAGTCTTCCAATGTTCAAACAGAGGAGATCTGTGTTACTGTAGCAATGCTTATTTACATCAAATGTTTCCTTGATCTCAATAGTTCCCTCTCTCCTCCCATCCTCTAACTCCTCTCACCCTGTTTTTTCACCTCCTCACTCTTTTTTCCTCATCTCCTCATTCCTCTTTCATCCTTTCTCACCCCCTTTCCTCATCTCCTAACCCCTCTTTCCTCATCTCCTCACTCCTCTTCCTTTTCTATCACCCGTTTTCTCACCCCCTCACTCCTCTTACCTCAACTCCTCACTCCTCTTTCATCCGTTCTCACCTCCTTTTCTCATCTCCTCACTCCTCTTCCTCATCTCCTCACTCCTCTTACCTCAACTCCTCACTCCTCTTTCCTCACTCCTCTTACCTCAACTCCTCACTCCTCTTTCCTCACCCCCTCACTCCTCTTTCCTCATCGCCTCACTCCTCTTTCCTCATCTCCTCACTCCTCTTCCTCATCGCCTCATTCCTCTTTCCTCATCTCCTCACTCCTCTTTCCTCATCTCCTCACTCCTCTTTCCTCATCTCCTCACTCCTCTTTCCTCATCGCCTCACTCCTCTTTCCTCATCTCCTCACTCCTCTTTCCTCATCTCCTCACTCCTCTTTCCTCATATCCTCACTCCTCTTCCCTCATCTCCTCACTCCTCTTCCCTCATCTCCTCACTCCTCTTTCCTCATCGCCTCACTCCTCTTTGCTCATCGCCTCACTCCTCTTTCCTCATCTCCTCACTCCTCTTTCCTCATCTCCTCACTCCTCTTTCCTCATCTCCTCACTCCTCTTTCCTCATCTCCTCACTCCTCTTCTCATACTCAAAGGGATCAGAGAAATACAGAGCGTTCCGACTGAGCTCAGTGTGCTTTGCTCTGTAGAAACAACACGATTGTAGTTCTTGTTATGAAGCGAAAGGTTTTAGCTTTATGGTATACTATGCTATATGCCAGGCTATGATATGCTGTACACAGCATATCAATAACTGCATGCACTTCACTGAAAATACTCTCTTCAATAAGTTTCAGAGTTCAAAACTATTTGATTTCAACATTAGTGTACAATAGAGTCTGACATTAAAATGACTTGACAGTTTGATTTCTCGAGTCATCTCCTGGAGACACTGCGGCAACGCATAATAATGTGTTCCAGGTTATCTCTTACGTGGAAGATGCAAACTAAATCATCGAGGGAACATGGAAGTCTAGTATCATTACGTTTTATACATCTACAGTATACAATCTATATTCACACCACCTAAACAACGACAAACTATCCGTGTACAAACAAACTAAAATAAATCATGCTGGTGTTCTAAGTGAATGACCACGATTCGATAAACAGGTTCAACTTCAATATGAATCAAAAGGATATTTAAATGCCACACTAGGACAAACAAACTCGAGTGGCTCAGCGACTTGAACGCGTATGGTTTTATTGCCAGTCGGCCCCGTCCTGCAAAATATGGCGGTCGGCCAAATGCCGCAGGATATTGTGTGTCCATTGCCCGTCAACTGAGTTGTAGGAGTTAAGCGGACCGTCATGTGAAATATTGGCTCTTCACTGTCGTCCCTGCCTGTGTTGAAAGTCCCAGTGGTTTATTATTGTTGTGCTGGCAAGATGCTTTTTCTGTTTAAATGAGCTATCTTTAATACAAAACTGTTTTTTTTCATCTTTTACTTTGTCGATCGATAAAAAGAATATAGATAGCTAGATGGACGGACTGGCAAACAGTTGTGAAGCTATGGTATCCTGTGTATTTTAGCATGTTTGTATGTTTCTTTCTGTGTGCCTGTGTCTCATTTTGTTCTTGCGTTGGAGTACACTGGTGTGTCTTTGAATTTCTAAAAAGTTGAATCCTGTACCTGCTGGCTTCTTGTAAAAAATCACACATCCTCCTCTTTCGGTGTGAGTGTGTGCGAACGTGCATGTATGTGTGTGTTTGTGTCCATGGGCGTCAGTTTGGTCTGAAATTTGCCGGCGACAGAGACTTATTTGGAGGTGCAAATTTGCGGTGCTGGGTACAATGAGGATGCACTCTTTTTTCTCTCCTTAGTGCAGGTAATGAAAGGTTCTGAAAGATGGCGTACCCATGTAGCTAATTACATAGGGAAAAAAAGTATACAAAATCTGTCTGGCACGTTTTATGAAGAAAACGTTTCCAAAAAGCATTGGATATATGACCCACTATGTTCTGCTCCATGTATCCATGTATTGTATCATTAGTATTATAACATTATAGTATATAGTAATATAGTTTGGCTACGTGCCAAAACGAAGAAATAACTTCACACAGTGTGTCTTTTTTACAATGCATTTGTTATCATTCGTAGCGTTGATCAGCAGAGAACTAGAGCGCCAAAGTCGTTGACGTCGCTTAGCAACCGAACTCGCTGGGGTTGATAAATTACCGGACTACTTGCGGAGTGATACAGATGACGTGTATCAGAGGCATTTCACGGCATTGAGAAGAGCCGTGTATTAAGAAAAATAAATTGACAGCTGAACGTTGGGAAGGCCCATGCAGGTGAATGGAGCAGTCTACAGCATTGAGAAGAGCGCTGTAACAATCCATAATGAATCAACTCAACTTTTTTTTACAAGTTGTTGGTAAAAAATGAATCTTGACTAAAACTGGTCGGTACTCGTCCCCAGCATCCCCAGCGGACTTGACGCCTATGTCTGTGTCAGGGCTTGCATATGTGGGTCTGTGGGTCAGTGCACGTGTGGTGTTGTGATGCTGTGTCCTGGGCCAACCTCCAGGACCGTCTGCAACGGTAATGGAGCTGGAGATTGTCGTCCCTCAGGGACTCCTCTCCTCGACCACCGTCCAAGGCGTACAGTCGGGCAGACCCCTCGGCTGTCAGGGGCCAAGGTAAGAAAGATCCTACGCCAGCAGCAAGAGGCCCTGCTATCATGATTTCATTAACTCACATCGGCGTCCTGTGCGTGTAGAGTTCAGGCACAGGCAGGGAAGTCCACGTATTTCCCCATGTTAGATAAAGTATAAATGTCCTGTCTCTGAGAGAGAGAAGCAGACTTCTTCTATTTCACAGACGAGCGCTCTCCACCTAGGGTTATAAGAAATACATTTTTTCTTAAGTGATCTGGAAGGTTTTATGGGCTACGGTGAACCCAACATTGCATTGAAATCCGAAAGGAAAAGATGACCTACCTAATGCCCACTAACGTCTCACTGAAATTCATTCATCACGATTTTAATCCATAACAGAAAGAGGAAGGTTTAACAAGACCTACCCAATGTACACATCCGATTCATGGGGATCGAAAAGGCATTGAATGATGGGGTTTTGTCAGACAACCATGGCCTGGGAAATAAAACACGAATGCAACGTCCGTGAAAGACAAAATTGCATTGGATGTACATATTAAACTTGAACTATGAAATGTATAACATGTAATTATAAGCTCTCAAAGAACTGTTGAGGCACTATACTTTAAAGCATCCAAGGGGGGACATGGATAAATACGGGCTGTACCAAGTAATATCGGTAAGTGCCGGCGGCCCGTCTCAGGAACATGAGGGTAGACGAGTTGATAAACCCGAGCTGTGAAGGAGGCCTTACCGGGGAAACCATGATAGTGTCTATGTGTGTGCCTATGGGAATTTCTAATAAATAAAAAAATAAAAAATTGAATCCTGTACCTGCTGGCTTCCTGTTAAAGCACAAAACATCCTCAACACTGTGTGTGTTTTTGCATGCGTTTCTCTCCACACGTTACCTTCCCACCGTCTCTAACCTTTCATTCTACACAGGAGGTCCGGCAGCCACAGGGAGAAGGGGGAGGGAGGAGTGGAGTGAGGAGAGGAGAGGAGAGGAGAGGAGAGGAGAGGAGAGGAGAGGAGAGGAGAGGAGAGGAGAGGAGAGGAGAGGAGAGGGGAGGGGAGGAGAGGAGAGGAGAGGAGAGGAGGAGAG
>NC_079421.1:1358335-1595835 GCF_026213295.1 Gadus chalcogrammus
CTGAGACAGAAGGTCCTGTCTCTCTGGGAGGCACCAAGGCTCTCCGTTGAGGTGTTTCAGCAATAGTGGGAGCCATCATGGCCTTCCTGGCCAATCTGGAGCCACCAGAAGTAGGCTGTGCCTGCCACGTTGGACCCTGTACAGCGTTACCAGTAAAAGGGGAATTGGAGGAAATGCATAAAGCAGGCTGTCTGGCCAAGCATGAGCCAGAGCGTCCTGTCCTAGGGGACTGCTGGATGGGTTCTACTCAATCTACTTTCTGATAGATTGAGTAAGTTGGTGGCCGGCGTTGGAATTGGAGTGTGTACCCGTTGGATAGCGTGGACACTATCCAAGGGTCTGTGGTCTGCTCTTCCCAGTAGCTCAGGTGCTGCTGAGAAAAGCGTCTGACAACCGGCCCTAGAACTTCAGTACCTACACCCCCTGCCCCTAGGGGCCCTGGGGGGGCTGCGGCTGGGTGCCGGACCTCGAGGCGCCTGAAATGCCGCCCGTGGCGCAGTGCTACGGCGCGGGTCAACCTGCGCTGAGAAGTGCTGGCCATCGATTGTCCACCTGAACGTGGTTGAGAGCTATTGGCACGGGGAACCGCAGAGATCCCCGGCCTGGAATGAAACAGAGGTGCACGCCGTAAGCTAGCAAACTGCTGGCTAGCCTGGCCAACCTGTACACTTCGCTCCAGGGCCTGAAGGGCAGCTGGCCCAAACTTCTGGCCTGGGACCACTGGAAGAGAACGGAGGGTCCGTCGACGCACCTCCGACAGGGGCGATTGCGCCAGCCAAAGTTGGCGGCGCGTTAACGTAACAGTTAACATTGATCTGCCTAGCTCCCTCGTCATAAGTTTGCAGTGAAGCATCACTGAGAGTCTGTGCTGAAGGATCAGCGCCTGACCGAAGTATGTGGAGCTAGCCATGGCACGCTTGGTGTGTTACAGGGTGGTACAGCCGGGGTAAGTGCACAGCCTGTTCAGCTTGTGATTATGTTTGTATTACAGTGCATTAACAAAACTTGTGAAATATTATAAACTAATAATCATACTGATAAATGGTAAGAGGTGGTTTATCATGTTAAGGGTTACTGTTCAACCCTTTCTATGAGAACAAATTCCCTGACCTGTGTTGTGTGTTGTGAGATGTCTCACACTTTGGCAAAACTCAGTAAACACCCTCCAAGTTAATGGAAGATGAAGAATTGTGTGTGTGTGTGTGTGTGTGTGTGTGTGTGTGTGTGTGTGTGTGTGTGTGTGTGTGTGTGTGTGTGTGTGTGTGTGTGTGTGTGTGTGTGTGTGTGTGTGTGTGTGTGTGTGTGTGCGCGCATGTGGAACTGAACTATTGGATAGATAAAGACATAGGGGAGAGACAGAAATGAAGGGAAGGAGAGAGAGAGAG
The DNA here is from genome assembly GCF_026213295.1 of Gadus chalcogrammus. Lineage (NCBI taxonomy): Eukaryota > Metazoa > Chordata > Actinopteri > Gadiformes > Gadidae > Gadus > Gadus chalcogrammus. The sequence goes on from NC_079421.1 coordinate 1,359,721, forward strand.
AAAAGAGAAAGAAAGAAAGAGAGGGGGAGAGAATATGACTATGGTTTTATATTATGAACAGTGTAACAGAGAGGTGGATAAACTTTGATGGACTGCAATAAGAAGTGTGTGTGTGTGTGTGTGTGTGTGTGTGTGTGTGTGTGTGTGTGTGTGTGTGTGTGTGTGTGTGTGTGTGTGTGTGTGTGTGTGTGTGTGTGTGTGTATGTGTTTGTGTGCATTCGTTTGTGTCCGTTGTGCGTATGTGTGCAAGCGGGCATGCATCAGATTGAAATGACTGCACAATAATCAATATAAATCAATAATTTTTTTACATTTTAGGGTATGGGGAAGAAGAGCAATGACATTATATTATAATGGCCTACATTAGGTCGACTTGACATTATGCTGTAGCCTATACAATGTTACATCATATCATATCATATTATATAATAGATTATATTTGATTTGATTTGATTACTCTGTGATGCCCCAATCAGGTCTCAATCAAAAAGATGCTTACCCTAAATGAGACAGACCTGCACAAAAAAGTATACATTAAATTACATTCTATTGTATTGTATTTTGTGATATTATGCTTTATTATATTAGTTGAGTTTTGCTGAATTTAGTTTGGATTAGAGGAGCATTATTGGTGGTGAATGTGTAGGGCCTACCCTACAGTGTACAATCGTCTAGCAGAAACGCCTTTCAGGAAATCGGTTACAACTGGAAAAACATTCCGTATAATGACAACAATCCACGTAGGTACTGCCTCATCGTCGATGTATTTAAATCAATCAGATCCTCGCATATTTTCATAATACTACACTACAGTACCCATGTGAGTTGCATGTGTCATATGTTTCCTTGAAAGGAAATAATGCCACAAGAGTCGGTGCCACCGCACGACAACAATTAGACGAGCTTGGCGCTTGTCTTCCCCCCGTTGTTCCCTTTGCGTGCCGCCGGTGGAGCATCTTCCCCGGTGCAGCGGAAAGGGCAGGCTAAACAACGACAGAGCCCACATGATTGATATCTCTCTCTCTCTCTCTCTCTCTCTCTCTCTCTCTCTCTCTCTCTCTCTCTCTCTCTCTCTCTCTCTCTCTCTCTCTCCCTCTCTCTCTTCCTCCTCCTCCTCCTCTTGGTCAGAGAGAAACGTGGGTCGTTTTGATACGTCCCAAACACTCCGTTGGTCCAAGAAGAAGAGGAGGCGCGTGTGTGAGATCGTCGCGAGAGAGAGAGAGAGAGAGAGAGAGAGAGAGAGAGAGAGAGAGAGAGAGAGAGAGAGAGAGAGAGAGAGAGAGAGAGAGAGAGGGGGCGCGCGCGAGAGAGAGGCTCCAAGGACGTCCTTCTCCAGCACTATATTTGATAGGGACAGCTTGAAGAACTCAACTTGGCTACGGGCAATTGTTAATGTTAATCCTTTAACTGTGAGAAGGAATATTTCCACCTCTGGATCCCCTGGAGAAAGGTAATCACACGACCCCTTCAGAGCCGTGCTTTGTGCCTTTAGCCTCGACAAGCTGGCGGTCCACTAACCGTGGTGCTGAAAACAGCCTCGGATGGAACAAGGAAGTAGCTCGCCTTATGTATCCCATGGTCTAGTTTTATTATAATTAACCACGCAATGAGCGATCGGATTACCTTTATAGTCCTTGGCTTGAAATCGTGCATGCTATTTGTTGCATGCGTGTGGCTGTGCTTTAAGTGTGCATGCTTTGTTTTTTCGTTTTCTTCGGGATGTGCTGGTGGTGTACGCACAACGATGGATTTCTCTCATATCTCAGAACACTGGACGTGGGAAGAAACAAGTGTCTCGATTTGTACGAGGGAAAGTTTCGCCACATGAACAGAATTATAGTTCTTTTTTCTGCCGTTTGGCTTTGTGCTGCTAGATGATAAATATCCTACTTGGCTATAGGCCTATAGAAGTCTAAATGGACTTTAATAAAATAGTTTCAAGCTGGTGTAAATAGGACCAATATTTTGTCCAGAAACGGTTAAAGTGGACTGATGAGCCACGCGCTCGTATCGGGTCAATCTGAAAGAAGACGTCATCACACGTACTTTGCAGAATAGTTCTTTTTGTTGTTGTTGTTTTCATGACTGGTTGAATTGTATATTTATGAGTTAAGGGCGTGTTTCACGACCTTGCTTTGAGCCTTGTGCATGAATATTTGACCTTGTCGTCCTTTGTTTGACGCATTGGAGACCCATGCCCCCCCACACTAACACTAACACTAACTATAGAGTCAGTAGCGTTGTTGTTGGCACTAGATGCGCCATTGTTCAAATGCTGTATGCATTTCAGTGGGACTGTAGTTTGATTCCGGATATTAAACAATCAATTGTAAATGTAATTGTTTGTTTTACACTGTACTTAACAGGTGCTACTCTTGGCTTGTGGCTGCAGTGAATGTAACATCGAGCGGATAAAGGAGGCGAGGAAGTAAAAGCCATCGAGATGAATTTCGTGATGAAACAAGCGCTGGGAGGTGAGTTCTAGTTCCACTTTGTTTGGGTCTCAGAGACGGAGCGAGTTTTGAACAAAGAGAAAGTAAACGGGAGGGGAGAGCATGTGTTGAATGAGCATGGTTAATGGTTTGCGCAGTTTTCAAGTCAAGATTTTCCATTTTGCTTGAGGACAAAAAACCTGACTTTTGTCAAATCCTTTTGATTGCTGAAATCGAGAACTGGAGGCAGCGGACGAAAACAAACTAACTTGCTAATTTCATATTCACCTCTCTCTTCCAATTATGGGCGTCTGGCCACTCTCCCGCCCGTGATAGTATAGGCTACACACGGGCTGCAGTAGAGCGCGTGCGTGTCCCTCTCTTCTTCTCCGCATCGTGCGTTGCACACGCATCTGCAGAGTTCTCTGAGCACACACACACTGACGCACGCACAGGCACACACTTAAACACATGATTAAAGGCCCCGGGGGAGACCCGGCCCTGGCTTTCTGTAACAGGTTGGTGAGTTGTAACATAGGGTTGAACGTAACGCTGCGTTCTGCTGCAATGCTACGTGCAGCCCCGGAGCCCCGTGGTCCCGCGAATAGCAGTTACCACAACAAGCAATACTGCACCTTTTGCACCAAACAACACGACAAATAATCATCGAGGATCGAATTGAAACCTCAGAAATGCAGCATTTTGCCGTGGAAACGGGACGCATAGCTGATGATAACTGCATACATGGATGTGTTGATTGATAACATACAGATGGTGTCTATGGCGAATGGATGTGGGGAAGGTGTGGGTGGCGTGGGTGTTGGGGGTGTGAGTGGGGATTTGGCATAAAATGGAGATTATGGTTTTATTCACAAGGCTGGTTGATCATCTGTATCATCATGTCAGCCGTGCTGCATTACGCACACACACACACACACACACACACACACACACACACACACACACACACACACACACACACACACACACACACACACACACACACACACACACACACACACACACACACACACACACACACACACACACACACACACATTTTTACCATTATATCTGTCTGGATAAAAACACAGACTCGTGTGTCTGTGTGTTTGCGTGTATGCGTGTGTGTTCTGTGTTGCATTCAGGTGTGCTATGAAGTGGTACCCCCCCCCCCCCCCCCCCCCTCCCATGAAGTAATGTGTCAATGCAGACGGGGGTTGACTCACCTGAACCGTGCCCAGGCAGGGTGCGTTGGCAGCGCGAGCCCTGCCTCCTACCTGAGGCTGGAGATAACTCTCAGACTACGGGCAAACGCTGCTGCTTCTCTTTCTTCCTCTCCGAGGAGTAATAAGTTGGTGTTTTAGATTAGCTCTGGGGTGTTCTCTCTCTCTCTCTCTCATTTTTTTTCTCGTTCTCTCTCTCGCCCGCTCTCTCTTTCTCTCCCTCTCCCTCTCTCTCCTTTTTCCCTCTCATTCTCTTTCTATCTCACTCTCTCTCTCTCTTTTTCTCCCTCTTTGCGCTCGCTCTCTTTGCTCTCTTTCCATCTATTACTCTCTGTAATTGTCTCAATCTATTTCCCTCCCCTTATCCGTTCTTTCTATCCATCACCTCATTTTAATCTTTCTGACTTTTTCCTTTCTCTCAGTATTCGCCTTTGCTTGTATTTGTCCCTCTTTCCGCCCTGTAACTCTCTCTTTCCTCCATCCCTCACACACTTTTCCTTCCTCATCTTTTTGCCCCATATCTCGTTCTCTTCTGATAAAAGACTCTTTCCTCGCTCCTTCCTCTCTCCCTTTCCTTCCCGCTCTCCCTCGCTCTGCTGATGAACGACTCTCTCCCCCCAGTCAGTGGTTGATAGTCTGTCAAATAGACAAAGTCTAGGTCTTTCTGCTACACAGGAGATAGATTTACTATATCATTTAAGCATGACATAAAGGTCAGCAGGTGTCACTCACACATAAATTCCTGCACACTCACACCCCCCCCCCCCCCCCCCCCCCCCCCCCCCACAAAGACATACACACACACACACACACACACACACACACACACACACACACACACACACACACACACACACACACACACACACACACACACACACACACACACACACAAACACACACTCACATAGAGACTCAAACAACCTTTCCCAGCGCTGCTAATTAGGGTGCTCAAACTGCGGCTTGGGAGCCCTCTGGGGGCTGTTCAGGGGTCCGCCTAAAATAATCACAAATTAACTAAATAGAAGCTCCTGAAATGGAAAGGTCAAAGCCTAACCACACACCGCCACCATCTCTGCAATAATCGACATACCTTCTTCCATTCATATTACCTTAAATGCCTGGTGTGTGTGTATGTGTGGTGTGTTGGTATTCATGTGCGGGTTCATTAGTTTTGGTATTTGAGTGCATCCGTTCTCTACTATCTTGGTGTACTCATCTCTCCATCTCCTGTCTTTTTTTCCTCTCTTGATCTCTTCTCTCCCTCCATCATCTATCTACCTTTGCTGTATCTCCATCCATCTCTTAGACTCTCTCTCTCTCTTCCAAGGGCGAAGAGATAGAGAGTGTGTGTGTGTGTGTGTGTGTGTGTGTGTGTGTGTGTGTGTGTGTGTGTGTGTGTGTGTGTGTGTGTGTGTGTGTGTGTGTGTGTGTGTGTGTGTGTGTGTGTGTGTGTGTAATAAACAGCTGGATGCAGCTGTTTATATTAGATATCTGCAGTCTTGCTGTTCTGGAGGAATCAGGGTATTTGTCTAGACGTTTCCTTGTGGCAGTGATGACTCTGACGGGCAGCTTAAAAAAGAAAAAGCAGTATGGGTAATGAAGGCATTCTAACCGCCTCCATCGGCTTCCCTAAAGCCTCATTACCAATGTCATTTATGAAGGACTTGTGCCGATTCTGCTGAAGCATTTAGAATTAATTTTTTTTAGCCCTTTCCTCTGTTGGAATCAATGTGTCAGAACTTTATGAAGGGGGGTTTGAAGAAACATTGATGTGTATTATTTATCACTGAGACCAAAGTGGTACTGCCATCTTTACGTTCATCGTGCGATCACTCTAAATACTACACTCTAAATCGGCACAACAAAGTCCTTTTGACAAATAATCTTGGCAACAGAAGTTTTAGTGAAGCTGTAGGAGAGAGGGTTATGACGTTCCGCCAAGACCCAGATTGTCCTTTAAGCTTCCAATCATTTCTTCGCCACCACAAAAATAAATTATTTTCCTCTATTCACTTTTCGTAAAATCGTTATATGAGTTTTAAGCCTGGAACCAAGCCAATCATTCCTCAAGGTAGTCGTATCCAGAATACCACTGAACGAGTGAAGGAACTACTCATCCCATAAAGCATTGCAAACTTTTTCTCAGTGTTTACAACCCAATAGTGTAGCACGTTTCTTGCATCTTATAACCTCATTATTATATTTGTCATTATTATATTGTTTATATTGTTAATAAAGGTTTTGTCACATCGTGTGTGTGTGTGTGTGTGTGTGTGTGTGTGTGTGTGTGTGTGTGTGTGTGTGTGTGTGTGTGTGTGTGTGTGTGTGTGTGTGTGTGTGTGTGTGTGTGTGTGTGTGTGTGTATAGTCTTTCACAGACATGGTACGTTCATTTGTTCCTGACTGCAATCACCTCTTTGGGAGGTCCATCAATTTCAGTTCTACCAATTCCCAAACAGTGTGGTTGCAAGATTAAGTTTTAATACAAGTGAATTCAATCTCGTATTCCCGTTACGTTTTATTCAACGTCATGTATTCCTATCTTTAATCCTACCCAAATTACTAAATATCACTGCTGGTGCTATATCATATATTTTTACCTATATTTTGATCCAATATTCTATATCAGGAGGCGGCAACCTTCTCTTTGTAAAGGCCCATTTTTTGTTAGAATTTGGGTGTGGATAGCTGTCTGGGGTCACATATAATTCTTGTGTAACAGGCTATTTAGCTACTTTAGCATTTAAATAGCCTGCGTAGGCATAAACAACAATTTGAGTTCATGCAATGAATATATGCAATTGCAATAAAACATAGGCTACAAAACAAGCAACTTTTTTTAGTGGATGTTACATCTAACAAGACATGAGGGAGGAAAGCAGGAAAAATCCACTAACAGGTTTTCAAGTCAAAATTGAGTCGGCGTAGCTCTGTAATTTCAGTCCATGATTGTGCAATTTAAATGAATATGATTGCATCAGATAATATCAGCTTAACCCTGAATTTGAAAATGAAATTTCTTTAAAACGACAACACTGGTAAACATTTCAAACAATTGAATTTTGACTGTCCAGTTCGGTGTTAAGTAGTCTTGTTCTGTTGATTCCAGGCAACACTTGGGGCGTACATGAGCAAAAATCAATGTTAGCTCAGGGTTTTTTCTAGGAAAAATGACAACAACTTGCTATAATGAGATAATCAAACAGACCCTACCTTTCTCATCCAGTATAATGGGAGTTTGGTTCTGAATATCATGGCTGTATGATGTTGTTTTTCAGCCTAGATATCTTTCTCTTCTTTGGATCCATAGCTAGGTGATCTTAGCAAGCTACCCGCTCATAGGCTACTGCGCTCACAAAATAGGCCCAAGGATAGTCTCTTAACAAATTGATAATTTTAGGATTGTGGGTAGTGTAGTGTTAAATTACATAACACTTTTTTCTAAAAACAATATAACTTCTTGTTGTAAGTATACCTCGGATGGTTACGACATAATGGCTTTTAATCAAAACCTCTATGATTTTTACTTCCAGAACCACGCTGTTGCGCTCTATTGGGAAACAATGATGGCAGATTGGCACGCCAGCATCCCCTTTCTGCCTTGCAACAGCAGTTTGGTTGGGAGTAAAGGTGGTGCAACTTCAGCTGGGTTGTGTTGTGTGTGCGCATGTGCGTGTGCGTGTGTGCGTGCGCGTCTGTCGGAGAGCCGTGACTGCTGAGGGACTCCCCAAGTGGCGGAAATGGACTGTCAATCATTTCTACTGTCAGCATGAAAGGGTGCACAGGGGGGCAGGAAGGGGAGAGCATTGTGAATAAATCCTCTGTGGAGCATGAGCGGCATGCACTGGCAGCCCAGGGGAAGAAACACACACAGAGCCAGCTCCAAGCCTCCGTCCCTGCAGCTCTCCCAGTGAGGAATCTCTCACTCTGGGTTCAATCATGCATGTTGCAAGCGCAGATTACAGTTCTTTGCCATTTCCCAGAATTCCTGGTCACCCTGAAGCAAAGATATGGAACATTATATTCGTAAGAAGAATGAATCCTTACAATTTCTTCCAAATAGAAGAGCAAATCCATTTAAAGACCACCCCGGGGAAATGTCTGATTTGTTTTATTCTGCATACATTCTATACAATACTGTATGTTATGTCTAAATAGAATATAAAATGTAGTTGTCCCCAACCTGACCTTGGGTGAAGGTGTCGCTGCGTTGTCTAGACAGAGACAACGCAGTGATGTCAGCATGAGTAGATCTAGCTGGAGAAGGGCATGTGTTCATTCTATTGAAGTCTACGCAATACTATTGTATAGCCTACTATTGTTGTTCTTATAATTGCCATTACACTATTTTCCTCAAATTCATGCGCTGAATAGTGACCTGGTTGTGCGTGCGTGCGTGCGTGCGTGTGTCTGTTGGGTTATCTGGATTATATAGGATGTAGCAAGCAAGTGATAACCAGTGATAACCAGATAAGACAGTGATAACCGCGAGCTGCTGACCATCATGGGAGAGAAGGTGATGCAGGCGCATTAAACGCGGAAGGAGAGAGATGATGCAATATACGAGAAAGACGCAGAGTAACTTTCCTTACGAGAAGCCGCGACCGTACCGGCTGGGAAGTGTAAAAATTAAGACGTATGTTGGGAGGCGGTACCGAAGGGGGAATTTAACCCTTTGTCTACCGCATGAGGCGCTTTTTTTTTGTTTTAACCGGAATATTGGTGGGGACATTTCAGTCGTCATTTGACATTGGTGGGGACACGTCCCCTGTTCCCGATGCAAATCAACGCCCTTGGCTAACAGTGTTATAATAACCGCCATCACTGTAATGACAAATAACACACATCCAGGCAACCAAAAAGATAACCTAAGCAACTCAAGTCATACATTGAATTAAATAAAAACAAACAAATTGGACCAGCATGAGAACGCTGCAGCAACAATCTGCAAAAACGGGCTGTAATGTAATCTTTTGGGGCAATAACGCCGGTCAATGTACGTTCTCTAATATTACTTGCTGGCAGGCCCTGATTATTATGGAAATGATCACTATAATGAAATAAACTTGATTGTTTCCTTTCGCTTGATCCAGGTCTGTTTGTCACTGTTTCACTCTGAAATCCTGTTGTTGCATTATTGCTAGATATTTCCCTTCTGTCAATGCAGTCTCAACTCCCTGAATCTTTACTATAACACCAAGCTAGGCTTTCTGTTGTCCAACAGAATAAACTTGCTCTCTCTAGCTTTCACTCGTGTCCATATTCACATCCTGCAGCAACTAAATTCTTGCGGGATTTCAAAGACCAATATGCCTCCAAACTTAAAGGACAATGCCTGTCTGGGAGATCAACCATCATTACCGTCTCTCCTGGCTTCAGTCAAACCTTAGCAATATATACTAAACATACAAAACTTTAGCAACATCATTGGTTGTTCCAGTACCGACTTCTAGTTAAGAGAGGCTTGGTTCGACACAGATTAAGCAGTGAATAGCACTTTAGTGACTATTGCTCTGCAAAGACTCCACTATCGCTCCAAATGTACAGCTGCGCAGCATTCCAACTGTTCAGTGATGAAAGGTAAACATAGGACTCTGATAATGCAGTGACTCTACCTGTCTGGTTAGTGTGCAGTAGTCTCACAAATACGATATAAGGTTTAAGGTAACTAATCTAAAATCAGATGGCAGACAAACTCAAATCTTGATGAAAGGGGCGTTTATGTCTTCATATTGTTTCGACCAATCGTGTTGCTCTAAACAGGGACATGAAAGTGCGAAATTGGCTATTTAGCCTACAACTCAGCCAGCAAATTAAACAGTTAAAAAGTGTCTGTTAAGGTCCCAAATCAACAACATGTAAACTGGCCACTTTGAACAGACTTGTTAAAAAAACCCTGCTGAAAGCTACGTATACTTGCACCGATAATGTTCTCTTCAGGACATTTTCTCCTTAACAAAACAAGAAACAAGGCTTAAATCTTTTTTTTTTTGCTGATGGATCAGGAGTTCTGCTGTAACATAATAGGACTGCTTGATCCCATGTTAGGTGTGCAAGGACTCGTGCACTGAAGATGATCTAGCAACGTATTGGTTCTCACTGCCGTCGGTAACATTGGTAACATTGGTAACATTGGTAACATTGGTAACATTGGTAACATTGCCGTCTTTTATATGAGGCATGCTCTACTTGTTGTTTTTATGAGTTCAAGGCAAGCAGTCAACCCTACCTCCTTCCTTCTGTCAAATTGCCAACACTGTCGGTATTGAACTGTGTGTGCGTGCGCAAAGCTTGCGTGGAAGAGTGGTTGGGTGGGCGAATTTGAGGCATTAACTCTCAAAGTGCTTTGAGTGGCCACAGTGGATAGAAAATCTCGATTTAACTTAGGACCATTTAACATTTACCACTCCAACCAACTGGGTGAAGTGGATTTAAAGTTTTTTGGCATCACTTGACGGAACCACAGCTGCCTAAAATAACCCTGGTGACGCGAGGCCCAGTATTGGATCATCTTGGCTGTATCGTACCCTCCCGCTAGGCTCGGTGGAAGCCATGTGTCATCCTCTGAGCTGAGGCCAAGGTCTGTCTGCCAGGGAACAGACGATCCTCCCTGCACTCTGTTGATGGCTGGCCAACGTGGCCACCCCCTTCAGTATGCCACTTTGGCAGGCCGCGGGCCTCTCATCATGGCTTCAGACGTCATCACCTGTTCCACCAGGTGAGGTGGAGGTGGTTCCCTGACAGTCTCAAATTGCCTTAAACTCCCGACGTGAACGCACGGCACACACACTCAAACACTGATGCGCACATAAAATTGGAAGAATAAGATGAACTGAATCCCAAACACAAATGCATACACAAATATACAGAGATACACACAAACACAAAATGCGCACATGCATGAAGACTAATGGTGCGGTTCCACCGGCGGTGCGCGTTGGCCCAGCACGCCCTGGCCCAGTAGTGAAGGTGCGCTTTGGCCCAGCACGCCCTGGCCCAGTAGTGAAGGTGCGCTTTGGCCCAGCACGCCCTGGCCCAGTAGTGAAGGTGCGCTTTGGCCCAGCACGCCCTGGCCCAGTAGTGAAGGTGCGCTTTGGCCCAGCACGCCCTGGCCCAGTAGTGAAGGTGCGGTTTGGCCCAGCACGCCCTGGCCCAGTAGTGAAGGTGCGCTTTGGCCCAGCACGCCCTGGCCCAGTAGTGAAGGTGCGCTTTGGCCCAGCACGCCCTGGCCCAGTAGTGAAGGCGCGGTTTGGCCCAGCACGCCCTGGCCCAGTAGTGAAGGTGCGCGTTGGCCCAGCACGCCCTGGCCCAGTAGTGAAGGTGCGGTTTGGCCCAGCACGCCCTGGCCCAGTAGTGAAGGTGCGGTTTGGCCCAGCACGCCCTGGCCCAGTAGTGAAGGTGCGCTTTGGCCCAGCACGCCCTGGCCCAGTAGTGAAGGTGCGGTTTGGCCCAGCACGCCCTGGCCCAGTAGTGAAGGTGCGCGTTGGCCCAGCACGCCCTGGCCCAGTAGTGAAGGTGCACTTTGGCCCAGCACGCCCTGGCCCAGTAGTGAAGGTGCGCTTTGGCCCAGCTCGGTCACGGCTCGTGTTTCAACCAGCAGTTAGGACGGTTGAAACGCTCTCGTTCCACAGGGGGTAGCGGGCTTCAGATCGCCCCAGCATCACACCAAATATAGGCAAAAGGACCTCGGATCGCCCTAAATTGTTGCCCTAATAAATGGGGTTCTTAACCCACTACAATTACCCTTACGCTGCATGCAAACACACACTTCACATACAGCCATTAGTACACCCTTTATTTCATAAAGGGTGTACTAATGTACTAAAAAGAAAGGTGTACATTATAACAAAAAAATTAATAAAACAGAAGATCCCCCCCCCCTCACCTTGTTGTTAAATGTGCTTAATGAATACAATTGATTTGATTTGATTAGGATTTTACTGACCCATACAATGGACAGGGAATATAGTACGGTCCACCACCATTGCTTCTTTCCCCATAAAAAGCTAGTCAGTGTTTTATTTCGTTGATTTACCTTTGAGAATTTCCTATTATACGCTACTGTGTAAAATGTTGTATAGAATAAACGTTTGTATCAAGAAAGAAAGACCCATATTCACAGCCGTTGCCGTTGGACATGGCTAAAACCTGCGTTGCAAATGCCTTCCCGCATCAGTCGGGTATCCATCGAGTGTCGCTCTTATTCCTGCTCGCTCTCCTGGCTGCTTGAATCTAGCATCTAGGATAGATTGCTCTTCCTTGGGTCCCCGGTAGTTAACAATGGATTTCATACATTGAATTTTGCAGCTGAATTTGGCATGTTGAATTTGGGGACGTTGAATATATATTTAAGTTGATTTTTATGCATTGAATTTTGCATCAGAATTTTGCAAATTGAAAGTTGAATATTTGATTTTGAATTTGTGAACATTGAAAATGAAAGGTCAAAATTATTAGTTGAAAATGTAAAGAGTTAAATTCAGAGGCAAAAAGTTCAGATACGTGATTTCAATGGATTTTTTTCAAAATGCGATGAGACGGCTATACTTCCATACAAACACATACACACACGGCCAGACTAACACAAGCATGAACATTTATGTACGTAGCGCATACCCAACCACACACACACAAACACAAACACACACACACACACACACACACTATGTCTGGCAATTGCAATACTCAGTGGCTGTAGTCTCATCCATTATTTTTGTGCCACAGGTGGAGGTGGTCTCATTAGAGCCAGTTCCTCCATGTGATGTACGATGTCATTAGGTGGTGGGACGTTTGCATTGGGAATGGGGTGTGTATAAGTGTGTGTGTGTGTGTGTGTGTGTGTGTGTGTGTGTGTGTGTGTGTGTGTGTGTGTGTGTGTGTGTGTGTGTGTGTGTGTGTGTGTGTGTGTGTGTGTGTGTGTTTGTAGTGTATACATTTGTATGTGTGAAGAGCAAAATGTTTTTGTTTGCGTGTGTGTGTGTGTATTTGTGTGTTTGTGTGGACCAGAAGGGAATTGTATATGTGTGTGTGTGTGTGTGTCAAGAACGGCCAAGGTTGAGTTGCTAGATCAAAGCCTCTCTGTGGTAGAGAAGGTGGAGAAGGGGAAACCAGCAGGGGATGGTTTCCCCTTCTCCACCGTGTGTGTGTGTGTGTGTGTGTGTGTGTGTGTGTGTGTGTGTGTGTGTGTGTGTGTGTGTGTGTGTGTGTGTGTGTGTGTGTGTGTGTGTGTGTGTGTGTGTGTGTGTGTGTGTGTGGAGAAGGGGAAACCAGCAGGGGATGGTTTCCCCTTCTCCACCTTCACCTGCTGCCATCCAACTAACACAGACAACTGGGGATGCCAGCCCAGTGCCTATGGGCTAGGATATGCGCCCAGCCATATTGCCCTGGTCATGTTATGAATACTGATTTGGAACGAGTTGATTGTACCTCATCATCATTTCAGAATTGGGGCAACAAATTCAAATCACAACCGCAGTGATATTGAATTTTATGACGCAAAATCGCTATTTTAGTTTTCCTATTTCGATTAAATATCTTAGCAACCAAACCCTCGCAAATCCCCCATCAAATGGATCTAACTGCAGACCAGAATAGTCCTTTTGCAATCGAAACACTAAAATCACCTTGCATTAGTAATCTGATGTATATTTTCTGGGGCAGGGTAGTCTAGTTAATTAGGTTGTATGACTCCCAGCTGAAATGTTCTGTGTTCAAATAGAACAGAACTGTGTTCAAACAATGTCCACCGTCTATCCCTGAGCAACATCCTAAGTGAATTTTCTTCAATGTTATGCATCTGTATGTTGCTTTGGATAAAAATGTCTGTATTACAGCAAAATAGTAGTCTTACTATTTAAAAAAGATTCCGGGCCACAGACAGAGGGTTGTTCTGCTGTGGTGATCAGAGTGCAGCTTAAGCGTAGATATAACACAGCCTAATGAGTGTCAGAAAGGCTCTGATGGATTAAGTGGAGTAAGCATCATCATGTAGTTAAGCTCTGCTTATTGGAGATAGACCTGGACAGTAGGGTTGGGCGATCGTCTACCGGCTTCCATCGTCCGATTGCGCCCCCTAGCGATCGTCGATAGTCGATATGATACGTTATTACCATTTTTAGGGCTGTATTTCAACAACTTGAGAGTCAGCTTCACTCTCAGAAAAGCAAGCATGGCTGCAGTTTGGCGAGAAGTGATAATTTTTATCAGAGATTAAAAATTATCGCTTCTCGCCAAACAGCAGCCATGCTACAAACCAGTTTGTAATATTCATAGTAGTGCAATTGCAAGGGCTTTCATCAGTGTGCAAAAGGCTCGATAACCTTTTGTTACCTCATTAGGCGATAGATTATCTGAGATCTATTTACATGAAATTCTTTAAGAGTGTTTATACTTTATACTGACCTACATCTGAATTTACTGTCAGTTGCTTTGTATACTTGCGTCTCCTAACTAAATGACTAAAGTTGCTATTTAATATTCATCACAAGTACAAAGGAACACGAAGCAAAGCTGTGCTTGTATCCCCGTATGATCTGCGTTGGGGCCTTGGCCTGTGTCTCCGGACAGCAGGCCGGGGGAATACCTTGCTGTGTCTTCATATGTCGCACGGTGTTCATACAAGGTGTCGCACGGTCTTCATATGTCGCACCAAGAAATAGCGGGAAAAAAAGACCCAGGCTGCCTGCACCTAGTTATGACTCCAGCTACGACATGCCCAAGGTGGAAGATGCCCAAGCAACATCGCTGATCTGTTGACGTCATGTAAGCGATGGTAGGGTCCTCAAATTCAAACCACAACTCCGGCGAGGTTCACCTTATCACTGAAAAAAAAATCTCTGTTTGATTCAATCTTCTACTGACCACATTCTCTCCAGTTAGGCATTATTTGTTTGATTTGTTTAAGAGACATTTGATATTTGGGGCTTGTTTCAGACAGACAGAATTATAGCCACGATGATGAGTTTGGTTTGAGGTCATATCCCCCCCTTTTTGCTTCCTAATCTCAATAGCTCATCGAGAGCTGTCTTCTATACCCATTGAACAATGTTTCAAGAATATTTCCCAGAGCGACAAGCCATGTCCTTGACATTAGGAAAAAAATATATCGAAATCAGCGATCGAAATCGTTGATTATGATTAGATTCTGGCTAGAATTAAATATGCGATAATCAACTCTTCTCCAAACTTCCCCCTTGAAACCCAGTGGACATTTTGTTGTTGACGGTGGAAGCAGTTGGAGAGGTGATGGCACGGGGATTGGTGGCGCGCTATGTGGACCGAGTCAAGGTTGACCCGTGGCATGGGTGTGGAGCTTTGCTTGGGTTTGGCTTGGTCAGGAGGGGAGCAAACTGTGATGGCCTGAGCTGACCGCTGGGTGTCTGGCCCTGCCTCATACGCCATCTGCCACTGGGAGATTCCAGAAAGGAGGGAACTGGACACCCCCAGAAGTTATGTGTCGATATTCACGATACAGGCAATTACATCACTTTATCAGGTTGATTACATGATCACATCATGTGTACAAAATATCTGGGAATATGGGAATATGTATATGAAATGAGAATATTTAGTAACCCTTTACAGCATTAATTCATTTTGTATTAACCATTAATGATCAACATGCAGTAATAACCCATAATTAACATTAGTTAATGCAGTAATAAGCATTAATATATAGCATTAGCAGAGGTTAGGGGGTTCTTGAAATGATTTATCCTTACCCTAACTATTAGATAATTTATAAATGAATATTTGAGTTAACATGAACATCATTGTTAACAGTTACCATGATTACTAGACCATTAGTTAACTGGTAATTAACAATAAATAAAAATAAATTATTAATGTACCGATATTGTTAAGTGTTTCCGAATGTCATTTATATTTATTTAATATAGTATAGAGCGACATATCTTACGCAGTGTAATACATTTTCTGTCACTTCTCTCTCTCACACACAAACAAGGATGCTCGCGCACGCACACACACCAGAAACAATCTATCTTCAATCATAGTTGATGTTGGCTTTGCACCGAGTGTAACGTTTGTGGCATAAGTCATCCATCTAATAGTCAATCCCTGGTATACCGCGATGGGATAGCCGATCAATGGCTTCAGGTTTTGTGTCCGTGGACTCAAAGCTACCAATCATATTTGTTGCATGTACCTATTTTCAAAAGTCCGTAGTTTGTCTGAACCTGAGGAAAAAAACAATAATGGAGCGGGCAGACGACAAATAATAACAACCACAATGAGTCAATTTGTAAAACAAATGTATGCAGAGGCCAAAATGAAAGCCAGCAAAGGTTTAAAAAAAAAAAAAAGATGGAACAATGGTGAATTTGCTCTCATTCTCGAGATTAGAACAATGTAAACTGAGGGGTGGATTATCTGAAGGGCAGACAGGTGGGCTACTATGGGTGGTGGCTGCTCAAAACCTAGAAATATCCTCTGGCACTGGATCTACGCCTAACAGATCCAGACCTAAAGATGGACCTTTCCAATCGGCTGTTCCAATGAATGAAGCAACCAATATCTGACAATCTGATGCAACAAGGGCGACGAGACGATATACTGTCTTTATTAAACTCCATCCGGCCAGCTGTAGCGACGTCTCTTTGTGACGTCACATTGTATACAGAATCTGCATTATACGTCACTGATTTAACCACACCACGTTGGTTTAGGCGGTTTGATATCCTTTAACACACAAAGGGCAGATGTCCTCCGCCACTTCCCTGTGATATCGGGGCCAGTCAGCTTGCTTCTCTCCTCTCTATGTCTGGAGAAGAGTTGTTCTTCTCAAAGCAAGTCCTGCCTCTTGTGTGTGGCTAATGTAGAAACAAGCAGCATGTCAAAACCACTGAAAGACAAGTTATGGAAATTGGGGCGGAGGAGGCGTGGAATCTCTCCCGAGGAACGCAGACAATGGGGGAGAAGCACAATAGCCAGCTAATTAGTTTACGGATGTGAGTGTGTAGGCAACAGCCTCGCCTGCTCCACATTTGAGGACAGTTAAGTGTGTCACTGGCATCAGAAGAGACGGCAAGCTAAATCAGCCCAGGCGTCCTCGTATCCCACAATGCCTCGGTTCACGATTCACTGAGGACCACCCAGAATAACATCATGGACGCCACCCACCGAAATAAGCACCAGCACCTCATTAGAAGGACTGAAAGTAGAGCCTGGCGGGTTGGTTTTTCTCCAAGTGAAACATGAGGATTAAAGGAACTAGTTGAATGAAGGGGTGAGGGGGATGGTATATTGATCCACCAGCAGGGGGATTAGTCAGAGGACACCCTAACATTCTCATCAATAACGTTTGTGGTCGGGATGCAATCACCAAAAAACAACAAAAACAATGGGGGAACTACAGGAACCATGTGATTACACCTTGCCTATCCTCTATCAACACACCTTCCTGTATTTCTTCATTCACCAAATCGAAACAGTAGAAGCACTAATCCGGTCTCGAAGTCCTTATCGAACTGTGCAACAAACCCATACCAGGAAGGGAATCATTATGAATATAGTGGAAACTATGTCAATAAACATTTAAGAAATAATAGATAGCTGTTTTTCAAAATGGATGAATTGAATGTAACATCATGGACTTTAATCAAAGTCAGCTATTAGTAATGCCTTGGTCTAGTAATGTTTCAACCGGTTGGTCTTCAAATAATAATGATAATAATAATAATAGGCATATGTGTATATAAATATATATATATACTGTGTATATATTTATATATATTAATGTTTTAATAATAAGATATATAGTATTGTAAGAAATAGTAAGAATCAGAGAACAGAGGAAATTTGATTGGTAGATTAAAGGTGTAAGATGCAAAATGGTCGCCTGTCAAACCAGTCTGCCAGAATATAGGGTGCAACGTCTTTGTCCTAGCGTCAAAACTTTGATCCTTTCACATTCTTCGTGTAGTTTATTTATAATTATTACACTTTTCATCTTTCACCAAAATGTAATCCTTTTGAAGCCTGCTGAATTAATGAATTAAGACATGACAAATGTAGGCCACTTGCAGAAGGACAGGCTACTGATTAACAACCCAATTATATATAATACAGATCGGCATTAACCACGTTTAAACTGACATGGTCCTTTTAGTCATGTGTAATAAACTATTAAAACACTAGAAAATACAGAAAACATCAGATTCAATTTATTAAACACGTATATATTTTAAAATGTATATGTATATGCTTATACTGAAGGGGTTTATGCATTCCAAGACTAATACACCCTCGTCACGGGGTCTGATAACCATGACAAAGCCAGCATAAGGTCACCATATTTCTGACATATCAACAAAATATCCAATGTTCTAATGTTTGGCCTATTTTCCTTTGGTGTATTTAAACTTTCATAAACCAGCCCGAAACAAGCCAAGTAGGCTACTCGAATAGGCAATCGTTCTATATGGTCTCAAGAGCTTATGTTGATGATCAGTCATGCCTGCTTAATGTATACAGTCAATAGAAAGACCCTAAACTAACCACGTCCCTTAAACCCAATCTCATGCCAGAATGTAGCATAACTACGTTGGTCCATAGCGTAAAACGTTGTCGTTGTACAATGACGGCTCTAAAAACGTGGCATTCCTAAGCGTTTTTTCAATGGACCTGCGTCCACGTCACGTGACTGTCAAGGTTGCTATGGTGGTTAGGGTTAGATGTGCATGTTGAATGGCTAGGGTGTAGGTCTGAGAAAGATCCCAGACACACCAGACACAAATAGGATGCTTGCAATGAACAGAAAGTCAATACACACTCAGGATGAGGAATGACCTCTCACACGCGATAAATTAATGAATTGTTTCAAATGAACCTACCTCGTTAAATCTATGAGTTGCACGTGTTGTGCTTTCACAAATAGGTTTTTGCCCGTGTCACTACCAAATCTCCATAGCAACCACCATAGCAACCTTGACAGTCACGTGACCTGGACGCAGACCCATTGAGCAGAACAGGCCAAAAAAACTTAGGCATGTCACATGTTGAGATATAAAACTGCGACGTTTTCCGCTGTTGACCAACGTAGTTAGACTACATTCTGGTGTGAGACTGGATTTAAGTGGGTTTAATGGTTTAAGTGGTTAGTTAAACATTTTAGAGGTCTGCTGCAAAAATCAAGGATCTTTAGTCAGGATCTTAAGGTTCTTCGACACAAGCACCCCTTCTTCAACTGACAGCTCCCCCAGCTCTTGCCGCCTGCTCAGCCTGGCACAAAACAGCCACTTCTCGCTGGGCTGGTGTTACTGTTAGCATAGCTGCCAACCAGCCCTCAAGGCCAAGAGGATCAAAAGGATGTTTTTCCGAATGAGCAGCATCTGTCAGGTGCATTAAGTCACACATCAGGTGTGTGCGTGTGTGTGTGTGTGTGGGTGTGTGTGTGTGTTGTGCAAACCTATGAAAGCAAGATCATCGTTGTGGTCATGACTCAGTAAGAGCAGATTTTGCCCGAGAGCAGTCTTTTTGGATAAAAGTGTCTGCTAAATGCACATGTAAAATATTTTTTTTCATGTGTATTCTTCGCTCTGTGTGTGTGTTTGTGTGTGTGTATGTGTGTGTGTGTTTGTGTGTGTGTGTAAGTGAAGGTCGTAATGCGCTCAGCGAGCAGGTCTGCACGGAGGGTTTTTGTCTTCTTATATTGGGCCCCCCGCCAAATAATTAGCAATTTGTGATGCCCAAGAAATTGTAGGGCGCCGTTCTCAGAGGCCTGTAATTGCGAGCACTCGACCAAGACAAAGGGTCTTTGGACGGCGTACATGGATATGCGAGCCACTCTGTTGTAGAGCAGCAATAAATGGTCACGGTAATATTCCTCCCTGTTTCCTAAAAGACAGACTTAACAAACAAATCTTTTTTTACATTGGCAAGTAAAAGTGAAACTCTAACGAATTGCTCAAACATATTTTGACTGCCATGTACAATAAAAAAAATATGAACAACTCTAGCTCAATTGCTAGAGCTAGAGTCCCGCCATATTGGAAATCATTATTGTTTCAGTTAGCATGTCAGTTGATCTCGTCCAATCTAGAATGTATGTACATTAGCAGCAATGTTAATTTCCTTCTGGGCGTCAATACCGCTATATATCAAGCCGTCTGACTTTGCAGAGCCCTTGTTGGCCGGTGCTGCTTCACAAAGATTTTTCCATTGTGTAACTAGAAAATCAATGCAAGTATAAGACGCCCACTGGGTTAAGCTTGACCAAAGAGCCCACATGGGAGGTCAGTTACATTAATACAATGTCTCATAGCACACCGACCAATGAAGGCCTTACGAGGAACGGCAGGATATATGGATCCAATGTGTTGTGTGTGTATATATATATATATATATATATATATATATATATATATATATATACATATATATATTAGGGCTGTCGAACCATTAAAATGTTTCATCACGATGAATCGCATAGCATTTTTTTAATTATATTTTAAATCCACTCAAATTTCAGTTAAATGAGATTATCTAATCAATGACACATTATCGTTCCTACCAAATGTGCTTAATAAGCAAAAGCTAGAACAAATGATCACTGTGTGTGGGTTGAATATCACATTTTCGCCACAGATTTGGGAATTGTAAACAGGCAGTTACTACAAGTGTAGTTAAATTCAAATTCAAAAATTCAAAAAAGAATTGCTCTCTATCATGCAGAGACAGCTTTTCATTGGCGCATGTAAATTCAACTTTGGGTTGCAATTTTTTGCAATGGCATTGTTTTTCATGTTTTGGATTTTGTACATGATTGGACAATTCAGCGAATCAATCAAATAGGCTACCTCCCTTAGCAGCATTCGCGCAACACAACTACATGCAGAGAAGTGATAGATTGCTCACTAGCAGAGAGTTGTAAAAGCACTTTCCACCCTTTTCAGTGGAGGCGTTGGACTCCCCAAGCAATGTTATACTTAAAAGGAGCAAGTAAGTTACATATTGATTTAGTCTTTTGGCCTGTAGCATATAAACAGAATGAAGCAACTGTTTCCATATTTCTAACTGCATTTGAAATAGACATTGAGACTCACAAATAATGGACGCTATAGGACATTGATCATGATTTGCCTCGATATCAGAATAACAACAAAGGGTCAAATAGTAGTTGCTGGTGGCTATAAAGTAGGTCTGTATATGCAGTGTAAGCTTGTCCTGGCCCTGCAAGTCAGGATGAAGGCTATGAATCTGAATGAATAGTAGGTAATAGGTAATGGGTAATAGGTAGTGGCCATCCCCAAAAAGCACCAGATTACAGGAAATCAAATCTACCAAATTTAAAATTTTCTCAGGGAGGCCCCACCAACAATTTGTATCACCAGCCGCCAGTGCTGGTTGGTGACTCATTGGAGAAGGCTACAATATTATAACTTTAATCTTTAAAAGATTAAAGTAAAGGAGAGATTTACCCTGACAATGTACCATGCTCGGTTGAAATTAGCAATTGAATTAGATGCGCTTTCAATGCTTTGGCAGCATAAAAGCATCGGACTCCATCGTAGATTAAACAAATTATGATAATGTGCTTGAAGTGTTTCAAAGTGTGTTTGCGCTCTCCGCTAGAGGAGATTTGAGCCCAGGCATTGCTGCAAGAGTGCCAGTGCTGTGTAAGATTCAATGCCTTGCTCAAGGGTATTGAGGTAGGGTTTACAAATCACAGGCTTTCATTAAAACAGGATGTAGCCGCCTCGGGTTTGAAACCAAAGCCAAAGCTTATTCCTTTGTTCAATTAGATCAAGCCAGGTGCCATTGTCCCTTGGAAGTATATACTTCATTAGATTACATCCTTGAGATATGATATCCTTAGGCTTAGGGGTTTATAGGAGGGGCAAGGAGGCGTGAGTGTTTGCAGAAAGTAGTAGGAGAGTCTAAGGTTTACCTTAAGAAAATACTTTCTGAAGCTACCAAGCATTTAGGGAGATGTTAGTGGCTACCACACTGCGACCGATAAAAAAAAGACACAAACATGATGGAGGTCAGTTGAAGCATGTTCTGGGCGGAGAGATCCGTCTCGGTTCTTAGAGTAGGGGGAAAGGGATGCCATTGATATTCAGCAAGTATCCCATCCTTCTGCCAGGACACTTTCATGAATGATTCAGCATTTTAAAGTCTGCAATCACACTCCCTCGCTTCCTCTCTTCTCTTTCAGAATCTCAGGGGTCTTTGCTGACTTTTCTTCCTACTCCCTCTTTAATCTTTCCACGCTCCATTTAACTATTTCGATTTTATTCCTCTTTCTCTATCGCTTCATCCTTCCCGATTTAACCCTACCTCAGAAATGTCGACTAATTTCATGGAATTCTTCCCTCTCTTTCCTTATTTGCTGAGGGAAGAGACTGAAGCAAGAGAAGCATTAGACCCTATCAACCATTCGAGCATATCTTGAGTGTCACCAAAAGTCTTAGCTAACCCCTTCTTGGGCTTCCACTGACTTTTATTACCCCAAAAAACACACATCCGAAAAACCTGAGAGAGGCTGGATTTGTGACGGATGAACATTGTAGGACTAGAAGGCCGGGGAGAGGATATTGTAAGAGTGAGGGTGTAACTATCGACTCCCAGCCGTAAGATTCCGTGTTTGAACCCAGTGTGCAGTGGATGAAGAACATTGTAATATTTTTTACCATTATGGATTATCAATCGTAAATCGGATAACTTGAACACAAACCTACATCATATTATAATTACACACATAATCACCCCCCTGCCATAGCAATGGCCTAGCGTAGCAGCAAGTTGACTGCAGTTGGTTAAGAGGAGACGCGATAAAGGATCAAAAGCAATAAAAAGATCAAATGAAAAAACAAATATAAACTATGTATTCAATACATTATCAATTTCTATGGGTAAACTTCTGGGAAGGGTTTTATGGATCTAATGAATGGGTTAGCAGCAGAGAGAGAACGGTTATTTAGCAGGAGTGGATGATTCACAGCAGAGTGACCCACAGTCACTCTGCGGCTGTCTGCCGGCAGCGCTCATGACTCAGGGCTTTGGTTGGACTGTGTGGTCTGGGCTGGGCTTTTAGACCGCTTCACACACAATCACCTATCCAGGAACACAAGCGGAAACAAGCTCTCACACACGCCCCAAAACATGCACTCTGTTGGTCTGTGGTTCTTTCTGTCTGTGTGTGTCTTTGTTTTTGGCGATCCGTTCTTATACGCCGTGCCACCCAGACCCCCGCTGGGGATGTTGGTGCCTACGGTTAACGTTCATGTGCGAGTATATGAATAGCGCTGGTTGCTATTTATTTTCACATCAGACCGTCCTTGACGCGACGGATGATGAGGGTACAACCTTGGCGCTGAGTGACACCGTGATTATACGCTCGCCCACGCACTGTCACCCTTGCCGGCGCCAGCAAGGACATTCTTAATGCGTTGTGCGACGCTCTCGAACCGACGCCAATAGGAGGCCGGGCAGATTTCTCTACCAATGGATGATGATAGCCTAGCGCCAGGATCTAACAGAAGTGCTAGGATGAGCAAGGGGATTAACTGTCATTGTGCAAAGGTTTCTGCTGGTTTCTCCGATCCCAGCACAGCTCAGAACAAGAGATTACTTGAAGAAAATGCATTTTCTGTGAAGGCACCAGTAAGTGTTCTGTGGTGTTGGTGCTTGCAATCTTCTTAAAAGATAGAAAGACGGCATCTTCCAAGGTCCTGTTTCATTCTGGAATCTGATTCAGGTTACCATTTACCTTGGGTTACCACAGACTAATTGATTTTTGAAGATGCTTGATGATTATGATTTGATTTGGATGATGATCTACATTTCCCGTGGAGCTGATTTGTTGGAGAGATTACCATACTTCTCCTATAGCCTTCCCTGCAATGGCCTGCTTAACTAATGGAAGCAAGGTAATTTGCAACGTTAGTTGTGTAATAAACACCATTGTGAAAAAGAGTTTCCTTGACGCACAATGTTGTTGGTAAAAACATATTTTTACTTAAAAAACAATACCACAACAGTCGAGTCACTTGCCCAACTCAAGCCTCCCTCCAGTCTAGAACTCTGGCCCTCTTCAGGAGCACCAGAATGGGTGTGGCTCAATTAACCTATGAGCCACAGCTGCAGACTATTACAGGGCTAACAACAGGAATCTTTTAAAACATGTTAAACACAGTGAAGATGCCATTCACATCTTCACAACCATCCACAAGATCTCCCTATGCCTTTCAGCTATCTTGAGTCTATTTGAATGGGGTTCTCGAAAGCATTACAAGCAGTGTAAGGGTTAATACAATTTTAGATGAGTAAGATGCATATTTCCAACCAATATTGAACAATTATTTGCCGAAGGCGAAGTGAATAGTTGGAAATAGCCTAGAGGCTATTCCCCACTGAGGTGAATAATTGTTTTAATATATACTACACGTGAACGCTCCAAAAATAAACAAGATAACACCTTCTGCCGGTATTTTTTTGTTTTTATAAGAGGTTTATTTGATTTTATAAGCGTGACAATACACCGCGTAAACAATATCCCGAGTCCCATTAGATATTGCCCAATATCCTGAGATAGCGAACCAATCAAAATGCGCCATTTCAGGAGGTTCACGTGTAGTATATTCTAATCCAACATATGCTGAATCCCCTGCTCATGCTTCAGCCAAAGACGATCCACAAAAAAAAAAAAAAAATCACCTGAAAGCCACAGCTGCATTTTAAGGATCTGAAAGCTCAGAAAGCAGCAGAGAGAGGGATGTGATTGCTGGGTTTGTGAGGAGCCGGTGGCGGGCG
The DNA here is from genome assembly GCF_026213295.1 of Gadus chalcogrammus. Taxonomy (NCBI): domain Eukaryota; kingdom Metazoa; phylum Chordata; class Actinopteri; order Gadiformes; family Gadidae; genus Gadus; species Gadus chalcogrammus. The sequence goes on from NC_079421.1 coordinate 1,384,156, forward strand.
TGAGGCGTGAAAGCAAATGCAGTGGGAGGTTCTGCTGCAGAGCTGGGACCGAATCAAAATCAACATTTTAATTGATTCAGGGTGAACACAAACGATAATCTAAACTAAAGTAAACGAGGACTGAGAGCAATCTCAGTGTTGCACCTTTGCTACGGTCGTGCTCTCCACGAGCACACCTTCACTGTCTGAGCACATACTGACTTGTAGATCGAGGTGACACAACCGACCTGTTGAGATTGAATTTGATTCTAAAAGGGAAAGTGTTTCACTTTCTACACTTTTTTCCTCCAAGTGACTTGTTCGAAAAAACGGAGATATCAGGGGTAACGGTGTGAGCTTGTTAATTGTTTCTATTGTGCTGGGAGTCACTTGCATTGCTGTGACTTCTCAGTTATTAAAAGGAGTTTATTAATAAATACATATATATATAAATGCATGTAGAATCCTACACAAAGTCTCTTCAACAAGCACTACTGTTTCAATTATTTTGTTTTGTATGTATATTTTGTACGTTTTCTATGGCATTATTCTTATATATGGTGAGATAGATTAACCTTTGGCAAAAATATTACGAAGATAATTAGGAATCATTAGGTAGTTAATAACAAACCTCCAATCTAAATTATAGATAATTATTCTCAGAGATTGGAAGTTTGTTTTCTTCCAACTTTTGTTTACTAGCTAATTACAATTTACAGTTGAGTTCACCATTAACCAAATCAATAAGCTTACTCATTTTCTGCATATTAAATGCTTCTGTTGCAGACAAGGAAACAGAGTCACAGGAATCATAACAAAACACATACAGTCCCCTCCAAAAGTAATGCAAAGGCAAGGCCAATTTCTTTGTTTTTGATGTTCACTAAAGACATTTGGGTTTAAGATCAAAAGATGAGTATGAGACACGAGTTCAGAATTTCATCTATTTCTTTTATTTTACCTCTTTTATTTTTTTTGTTTGCTTGTATTTACATTTAAATGTCTTTAGCGAACAACAAAAACAAAGAAATTGGCCTTGCCGTTCCAGTACTTTTGGAGGCGACTGTAGTCCCTCCTCTCTCTTTCCACCCGGTTGTCGGACCTGGTTGGTTTGTTAAAAGTGGTTGTCAAGCATCTGAGCGGCCCAGTAAACCTACCCTGACAGTTTACGTATTCAAAACACAACCAAACACTGGAAAGGTCACTTGAGTCATATTGCTGAGTATCATCAGTGTAGTCACGTCCTGCCTGCTCCTAAACCGTTGGTCGCGCTGTGGTGACTCCACGCAGGAGGAACGGCGCATGGAGCAAATGGGCCGACAGCGTTGGACGTCACTTTGATGAAAAACGATTTGAACGAAACTACATGCCTTCTCCGCCGCCTCCAGTTGCTCTTTCTTTATCTCCTATCCTCTTCCTTTTATTTTTCTCGCTTCTCATTTATCATATTCCTCTTCTGTGATCCCGTCTCCTCACCCTTCCTCTTTCCCCTCCACCAAAGCCTATCCCTCTTCTCCCCTCTCCTCCTCTCTCCTTCCTCTCGTCTCCTCTCCTCTGCCTTTTCTCCCCTCCCCTCCCCTCCTGTCCTCCTAGGGGGAGGTAGTAGTTTCTGCCGCTCAATCGCCTCACTGACGTGGAGCCCAGTGGCTGGAAGGTAATTGCTTAAGAAACTCTGCCACTGCTTTGAAATGGCTGGCACGCGACTGTCAGCCACGCAGCCAGCGCCGCTAGCTGCCTCTAGCTGCCTCTAGCTGCCTCTTGCTGCCTCTAGCTGCCGCTAGCTGCCTCTAGCTGCCTCTAGCTGCCGCTAGCTGCCTCTAGCTGCCTCTAGCTGCCGCTTGCTGCCTCTAGCTGCCGCTAGCTGCCTCTAGCTGCCTCTAGCTGCCTTTAGCTCAGCTCCAGTGGACGGGATGTTAATCTGCTGGGAAAGAGACAACCAGTTGACCTGAATTCTCCTGTTTAAAACATACACATCATTCCCCTGCATTACAGCAGTGAGAGTGAACGAGTTATTCATCCTCACCTCGATACATTTTAACGTGGGAAGAAGAAGGATGGATTGGCAGATAGGTCAATGGATCGTTCGAGTCTAAAGGAGGCGTTTGCTGCGACATCCTGTCTTCTCTGTGGTACCCGGCTGCCAGCCTCTAGAGTGATGGATGTGTCTCACCGCTGTTTACACATCGCCACGGTGACGGGCCGGGGAGGCCAGTCAACCCTGCCATGATTAATGGGAGTTGAAGTTGCAATGCATATGCGTGATGCCATGTATCACCATCAAGCGAGGGCAGATGAGGCTCATCTCAGACATTAATCATTCATCCACTTTAGATTCTCCACTCGCTCCCTCTGCCACAAGGTCGACCTGGGAGAAATATCCGGGGAATACATGCTGCTGAATCTATTTTCGGTCTCTCCGTCCGTCCACCCGTCCCTCTATATATATTTACCTCTCCCCCCTCCCCCTCTCCTCCACTCTCTTTCTGTCTCTCTCTCTGTCTCTCTCTCCCTCATGTTTGTTAACTCTCATGTTTGTTAACTCTCGTGTGGGCGAATGGAGGGAGGGCTCTCCAAGTTCCTTTGTATTTCATCCAGACTGTGTAGGAGCAGGAATGAATCAAGCCCCGAGACGACCTTTGATGAGGGAGGAGAGCTGTGTAATAATAAACATTGCCCTCACTTTCATAACCTCAGAATGTCAGAGAAGGGAACATTTTGCTTTTTTTTTCTAAAGGGCTCCGTGAAATCGTCAAGGTTGTGGTGCACAATATTACCTATACACTTCACTGCATTACTCAGATATCGTTTAGGGACGCCCCCCGTTCCGTCCATCTCTGCTCTCTCACGGTTGCTAGGGTGGGGTAGAGGTGGTGGTGGTGGTGAAGTGGGCGGTTGTCATGTCGATGAGGTGGCGGGGATGGAGGTGGTGATGGTGGTAGAGGTGCTCCTGTGGTGGTGTCGGTGTTAGTGGTGCAGTTGAATGAGAAGGTTGAGATAAGAGTTGGGTGGTGCAGCACGCAGGCCAGATGACAGATATATAGGAAATAGATACGAAGGATTCCTAGGGCTACTGAGATGGTCCAACAAAGAATTCCTCTCTCCCTCCCTCCCTCATTCTCTTCCCTCCCTCTTTTTCCTTCTTTTAATCCCTTCATCTCTTTTCATCTCTGTCTCAACCCTTTCTCTTCCTGTTTGCTGTCGCCGTTGTTCTTGTGCCCTTCCAATCTCGATTTAGATTCATCTGGTTTATAGTCCATCTCTCTGCCTCTCCTTCACCTCCCACAGCCTCTCTCTCTGTTATCATCTCTTTTACTCTCTGTCTGCCTCTCGAGACAACTCAAACACACACAAACATTAACCCAACCAATTGCTGCAATCCACTTACTCACACACACAAGCACACACACAAGCACAAACACAGACACAGACACAGACACAGACACAGACACAGACACAGACACACACACACACACACACACACACACACACACACACACACACACACACACACACACACACACAAAATCGTTTATTCATACACTTACACACAGACCACTCAAACAATAAAAAAAGAAATTGAGAGCAACAGAAGGCTTCTACACACAACATCAACCTGACTTCTCAGCCTAAGGTCCCCCCCCCCTACACACACTTTGTACACACCCACAGAGTAACAACCACAACCACCCGACCTCCAATCTAAACACATACACATTGAACAAACACACTTCACTTCACACACACCACTTGCAATGCAACAAAAACACATTGCTATCCACCCACTGACCCAACCACATACTCACACATATCATCACGAACAAAACACACGTAAACAAGAGGTACACACGCAGAGCCATAAACACACCCCACCCACCTACATACATACATACAAACGTACATGCATACATACATACATTAATACACACCCACACAGCTCTAATGTACATGCATGCGGGCACACACGATCAAAGTCACACACAGACACACTCTCAAAGGCACATCTCGGACTTTGAACTTATTGTGACTTGTTCCCTGTTTCACCTTTGTCTCTAGCCCTCTGTACCATCTCACTATTCTAGCCGTACATTCTATCTTTCTGCTCTGTCCCTCCATTCTACCATTTTCTTTCATTCCTCTGTTATCCCATCCCTCTCTACCTCCCCATCGTGCAACCCGGTATCGCGCGATTTCGTGCTCATGCGCACAAACGTTAATCTGTGCGCATCGTGTCCCAGATCACGATTGTCCGACTTTTTTAGTGCTGCACAGAACGAAATGTAAACCAATGCATTCTGAATGGGAGCGTTCTCCGACAATTAACGTCGTTTTTGAGGAGGTCTGCTTACAAATCAGAAATGTTGACATACATATAACTAGATAATAATATATACAGATATATAACTAGAGGGGGCACTGTACTACCTGCGCTCACCCCTTCTGAAGCTTCTCTCTCTCTGTCCCTCCCTTTCTCTCTTTCTCTCTCTCGTTTCGTTTTGTGGAGCACGTCAATTGTCTGAGAACGCTCCCATTCAGAATGCATTGGTTTACATTTCGTTGTGTGGCACTAAAAAAGTCGGCCAATCGTAATCTGGGACACGATTCAATAGATTGATAACGTTTGTGCGCATGAGCACGAAATCGCGTGATACCGGGTTGCATCGTGACCCCAGCCCAAGCGTGGCCTACTGAAGAGACCTCTTTAGACCCTCTGAAGAGCTGAAACGGTTCAGAGTCTATCCTTGTCTATGAAGATTTAGTACCTCAGGTGTCCCTTTATGCTAAACAGCAACTTTGTCACAATCAAGTTAATAAGCCGCGAGCGCTGGGGTTAGCTGTTAGCATCGGGATTAGCCCTCCAAGGTTGGGGGGGATTTTTCCCGCTTATTTCGCCATAAACCCTAAACCAACGACCTCTATTCTATCCAGTGATAATCCCAGCCCGCTGGCGTGTGCGCATGTGTCTGTGTGTACGTGTGCGTGACGTGAGCCCGTCTACGTGTCTTTGTTCTGATCGAGTGGGCGGCGGGAGCGTAGCTGGGCGGCCTGATAACGGTGTCGACTCCACAGGCAGGGTGTGCGCGTGTGCTAAACCCCCGTCGGCTCAAATGGACGCCCCATTGTCTGCGGCGCACAGGGTTAATGACGAGGTTAGCGCCGAGCATCTACCCGCTCTGAGACATAATCGGGTCTACAAATTGGGTCTACAAATTCCAGCCAGCCACAGCGACACGCTCATTAGTTATCGGGCAGACAGAGACATGTAAGAAACGCACGTTTCTACTGTTCTCTCTTATGACTTGAGTCAACAGAAGGATGTTTGGGATTCTCCTGATTCTTTCCTAAAAGTCGGTTTCAGGGCTAATTGGTATTTTTTAACACAATGATGGTTTGAAAGAATGACTAATGCTAACTTATAGGCATGAACAGTCAACTGCCAGAGAAATGCCAGCGTCGTAATGCCCTTACCACTCTGCTTCCTGTTTCCGTCCTTCCTGTTAAGGAGTATAAAGGAAATAATTTGGATCCATTCACTAAACCCATAACAGTGTAAGAACATCTCACAACATGGAATGAGCTAGAGGATGGGGTATTACCGTAGTAGTCAGTAGACCATAGGGGAACCTTGTGAAACATTTTATGAGTGAGAGGAGCATCAAGCCATTCTGAAATTGAAATCCTTATCCGTATCACAGATGTTAATGTACCACATGGTTCTCCCAGGTCTACCACAGTTCACAATTGTTACGTTGTACCAAACATTTGATAATAATTCCCTTTGAAGACAATACAAAGTAGGACATGTGACCTGTACAAAGTACAGGTAACATGATATGACTAACCATAATGTATAGTAATACCTCACTTTGATTTAACCTTTAACATCACATGTACAGAACCACATGCACTGTCCAGGGGAAACACAAAGATGCGCACCGTTTAATTAGCAGCAAGTGGACGCGGTGCAGTGCAGTATTAGGGTGATCATTTGGATGCGGTTGATCCACACAGGAAGTACTGGAACGAAGACGGGTCTCTCTCTCTCTCTCTCTCTCTCTCTCTCTCTCTCTCTCTCTCTCTCTCTCTCTCTCTCTCTCTCTCTCTCTCTCTCTCTCTCTCTCTCTCTCTCTCTCTCTCTCTCTCTCTCTCTCTCTCTCTCTCTCTCTCTCTCTCTCTCTCTCTCTCTCTCTCTCTCTCTCTCTCTGATGATCAGTGAGTAGTAGTTCTTTCCTAAACCTGGATTATATGTGGATCAGCATTTGTGTGTTTGTGTTCATGTGTGTTCAAATATGTCCATGTGTATGCATTGATATGTGTGTGCTTTGGATTTGGCGTGTGTGTGTGTGTGCGCGCGGTCTTGTGTGTGTGTCTGTGTGCATGTTTGGGTGCATGTGAAAGCACTCATCTATTTTTGTGCGTGTGTCTGTTAGTGTGTATGTGTGTTTGCGTGCGTGTGTGCGTGCCTGCGTGGGTGTGTCTGTGAGGGTAGTCTGATTCAGTCTGGGGTCCCAGTTCTCATTAAAAATCAATTTCTGGAGAGGCAGAAGGGGGCAATGGAGGGTAGTAGTGGGGGGGTCTCTGGGCCCTGGCCCCTCAGACAGAGTCCCCAGCCCTTGCCCTGCTCCAGCTGACGAGGTGGAAGATGAGGGCTCATTCCTCTGGGGCGGATGTCACAGTTGTTGATGAATACACCAGCCTCCCCAGTCAGGCCAGGCACTATAATTGGACCAGTTCAACACCACACAGATTACTTTTTAGTCGCCAAATCTTTTGGATTATATTATTTCCATGCGCTGCCTTGTTTTAAGATTCGGGCCGAGTTTGGAACAAGCTTTGTTTTGCGATATCGTCATGGATCTGTTTTTACTAAAACGTACATTTGTTGAGAACCAAACAAAGGAAAACGTCAACAAGAGTGATTGTGAACTTAGGGCGTATTATATTCAGGCATAATCTACCAAAGCATCAGTATCGCACGCGGGCTTGTAATGTGTATGCAGATTCATATGAAGAGTAAAACTGACAAGCTATCAGTTTCCAAAAGCAGCTGAGATCCGTGGAGTGTTTGTTTGGTTTATGTAACCATCTCTTCTGGGTTCATCTTAACGTCACGCCTTGTGTGGTTATCTCTGGTACCCCGTTGCTGGACCCTTCTATCCCCGGCCCGGGTTAAAGGTCATCAAACACTCACAGTACAGGCTCCTTCAGGAATGGGGACAAGGAGGCCGAGCCGAAGTCACCTGACATGTTGTTGATCTTTGACGTTCTTTAAGTGTAATTAACTGGATTCACCACATCGGTTCAACAACGTCTGCTCGACCTAGCTCAGACCCTGTCTATTAATCACTCTTGTGTTTGGTGTTATGACCACAGGGGCCACCAAGGACATGGGTAAGATGCTGGGGGGCGAGGAGGAGAAGGACCCCGATGCGGAGAAGAAGGAAGAGGAGCGACAGGAGGCACTGAGACAGCAGGAGGAGGAGAGGAAGGCCAAGTACTCCAAGATGGAGGCGGAGAGGGAGGGAGTCCGACAGGGGATCCGGGATAAGGTACGCCCCTCATACCCAGACCTCTGAACACAAAAACAGAAAACCCCGAGATACATACATTTTTACATGAAACAATAAATTATGAATCCTGGTTTACATCAAGGAAAGGTTATTTGTGGGGAAGATGCAGATGAAGAAAACACCAACCATTGACATTTGAATATCTTACAAGGTATTAGGTTGCCAAAAGAGATTACTTTACAAATATAAAGTGTGAGTTATGGAACAACAGCAACACTGAAAATGAAAGGCCTTCATTTTTGGCTACAATATTTCTTCTTGCCTTCGGCTAGTTCATGCTCACTTGACCTATGAATAAATGTGGATCAGACATCCACTCTAAATCGTGGGCTTGGCTTAGTTTATGCACAGAGCAGAGGCAGTCAAGCTTTCACTGATATGAAAGTATCTGTGTCTCCTTCCCATTTCTCCCTATCTTCCTGCCATCTGCCGGATCAATACTTATTTAAGTTGCATTCAAGTGTTAAAACTTGGAATCAAGTGGGGGTCGAGCCATGTGTTCAATTTCAAAAATCAGGATCAAAATGTTTTACTGCATGTTTTACTGCATGAAGTACCAGAATAGTTGGACAGGACCAAAGATCTCATTGGTGCAAAACACTTTAAAAAAAGGCCCCAAAGATATCCACAGACACAAATTCCTCGCGCCAGTGGTTTTCTGGGACTGTTTTGGTAGCGCTTCAATGGATGAATGACAGAATATCCCCCGGAAAAGAGAGGAGCAGAAATTATTCCAACTGGAGAGGAGTTGAAGAAGCGTGACTGTCTCTCTCTAATACAAATTCTCCTTGTTACTGTAGCATTGGCCCAGGGTTGAGCTAGGGGCGAGTTAAACGACACGACAAGAGTGGGAGTACAGAGAGAGAAGAATGATGCAAAGGATTTTCCACTTGGTTATCAAACAGGACCTCTTCTTCTGCAATTAAAGGGGCAGATATCTTAAAACGTAACCACCATTGCAAGAGATTCTCTCCTTCTTTAACAATAATCACTGCAGGTATATACAGTGTAGCTTCACAGGCTAGCTACCAGCTTACACTTACATTACCATTATTTGTCATTCATATTGATCAAAGAGCCTCAATTCTGTAAAAGGGGCGCCAAAGTGGTTCACAAAGTGGAACCGCACAATCCCTGTTCAAAGTGGGTAGAGTGTGTATCATCAAGGCCCAGTCCTCAGCGAACGTGATTCCTACCCGTGGTCCTCAAGACGAACTGGTAACAACAAACTTATATTATTATAAGTATTATATATTATATTATTATAATATAGTATATAGATATCGATATATTATGTAAGGGATAATGTATCGAACGCCTGTCATTATCGGAAAATAAGGCGCTAGGGTTGATAAGTTACCAGACTATTTGCGGAGTGATACGCAAGACGGCAAAAAATCCACTTTCCTTGACAGCGGTCATTATATGCTTAGCAACAGTGGTTTATCAAATATAATTCACCGCCAGAAGTTGTGAAAGGCCAATGCAAGTGAACGGAGCGTTCCACGGCATTGAGAAGAGCTGTGTAATAAATTATATTATTTAGATATGGAGTTCCAGGACTCCCACCGGAGCACCCGGAGTGTTCTAGAATATTTACAGAGCACGGCCAAAAGCTGTGTGCGCCTCCGGATGATATTATGAATCCGAGCCATCCGCTGTAAACACTACCGCCTCTTAAAAAACGGCACGTTTGTGGAAAGCTCATTGTGGGGCTGACTCGTAGTGGCTGTAATTCTGCACCAAGACTGAAATTATTGAACGTCTTCAAATACTGTATTAGGGGCCCACTAACACCTATATAAAAGCATCCATAAAGTAGCATGCCATGGGACCTGTAAACAAGTTATTTGGGTAAAAAAATTATTAGGTAGAGGCACCTAATAAAGCAAAAAGTGACCAATTGCCACAGTGGTAACAAACAGCACCAAAACACAGCGAACAGGCAGGGCCTCAAAAGTCCATGTTTAAAACAAGCATGAGCTTGATGGAGCATCCGGTAAACCAGGTTGAACTGATGAGGCCTTTTAACCGGTGGCTTTGCCCTCGTTGGCAAGCCTCCACAAATCAATCGAGCCCCGACTGAAGAATGACCATATTTGTAGTCTTAAAATGTAGGACAGGGAAAGGAAAAACCGAAAGGGGGAATAAGAGAACGCCACAAATACATTGGGACTAAACACACAGCATGCTATTTTTGAGCGTGATGCCTACTTCCTATCTGCTCCTTAGTGACATGTATATGTAGTTCACTGTAGGTCACTTTGGAGCAAAGCTTTCGGGATGTGAGCCAGTAGTAATTATTCTTCATAGCCAAAGACCTGTTGCACAGCGGCTCTCTGCCTCGCCTTGATGTCAGCCCAAGGTTCTCTTTTGAAAACAGACAGTAGCTTATCTCATCGACGCCACCAGTAAGCTTTGATTCGCCGAGCCAACAGAGGCACAACAACACTATAGTGTTTGCTCCCATTGTGCGTTCCCAAATCTCAAAATTGCTTTTTACTCATCTTTGTTTTTGCCAGACTTTGATTGACAGAGGATGTGAGGCGTCAATCACTTCTCCACGAGCTCTACTGACCTAGCTCTACTTACTAAGAGGCACGTTTCACCATATCAAAACCCCACAAAGACAGGGCTTAGCTCCCACAGCGAGAGTCTGTGGGTTTCTTAATGAGAGGTGAACAAGTGAGCGTTGACGTTACAGCGGAACATCCAAAGAGCGGTTTTACATCGGTTCAGATGGACTATCAACCCCCAAAGCGAGTTTTAAGGGAATTTTTAGATCCTACAGTTAGTTGTGAACAGTGGAGATGAAGCTCAGAACCTTTTGTCTGGGAGTCAAACAACCAGACCATCCAACCATCTATTTGATAGCTACTTCATATGCTTTATAAAATGTTTTATCGTTGCTCTAGCTCGCTACACTGCTATTGCTATTTCTAGTGTCAGATGTGGAGAAACACCTGCTGGTTACCGTCGCTAGTATTCTAATAGACCTAAATTGGTGCCAGATGATGTCACTTTGCTCCAATGTGGCGCTACCAGGACAATTTCACAAGCTGTGAGTGCACGACTCAAATGATAATCTTCAGAGTTGATTATCCTACAACCAGCGTTTGTCTGCATTGAAGCCAGATGAAAGCCGTCTCAATGGTAGTCAACCCTGTATGGATAATAACCTGCTCAATATAACAGCAAGCCCTGGTAACACACTCCCCGGTGCCACTCAAAACACACGTACACACTAAAGCAGAGACTTATACACACACACAAACATACACATACATGGCTTTGTTTCGATGAGTGTGAGAATGTTGCAGCACTTCCTCCTTATATAAACCTGTGTGTGTATGGGTGGGTGTTTGTCTACTGCAGTACAGCTTCCAGTATATAATAGGTCTAATCCTAGGGCAAATGAAAACCTGTATGTATGTGTGTGTGTGTGTGTGTGTGTGTGTGTGTGTGTGTGTGTGTGTGTGTGTGTGTGTGTGTGTGTGTGTGTGTGTGTGTGTGTGTGTGTGCAGTATGGCATCAAGAAGAAGGAGGAAAAGGAGGCGGAGGCAGCAGCTGCTATGGAGCAGGCCTCAGAGGGGAGTCTAACCCGGCCCAAAAAGGCCGTGCCTACCGGTTGTGGCGATGAAGAGGAGGAAGAGGAGAGCATCGTGGACACGGTCATGAAGTTCCTCCCCGGGCCCCTCATGGATATGTTCAACAAGAAGTAACGCCACGAGTTCCCCGCGTTACACACCTGATTGTTACCTTCTGATGACCACACCCATGGCACCTCACCTGACCCCTGACCCTTAACCTCTGTACTTAGCGACCCCAAATCGAGAGACATAACAAGTTTTGTCCTGAATGTTCAAAATAGTAATCTGGGCTGTGGTGGTGTTCATTTTTTTTTTTGGTATAATTTTGTCTGAGAATCTTTGTCGATATCGCTAAGATCTTGAACTAAGCCTTTCTAAAAGATCTAAGTTCCGCACAGTCCATGTAATTTTCATGACAAACCACATGGCCCGATCTCTGATTGGTCCATGTCTGATACTGGAGTTCCAAAATTTACATATTAACTGCCATTCCACATTTATTTTTGTAAATAGCTAAAAATAGATTAATCCATGAATAAATAATTAAAGAAAGGAGTATATGTGCGTTTTAAACTAGTATAATGTATTACTAAATTATTATGAGAATAAGCCATATTTTAGACTTTGAAAAACGTATCATATCATTTCAATGTTTCTTTCTGAAATTTCCTCTTGTGTTCTTGCTAATATTTGATACATCTAATGTACATAAACACTCGCAACTTTTTTATCAGTTCAGTCCATTGTGAGGAATCTTTTGTTTTACTGTCTGATCGCAAAGTTTACTGTGACATTGTGCTTTCGCTACCGGAAAATCACAATTGTAAAGCAAGACGGTCAACAAGGATTCAGCTTGTTATTGCTATTTTTATAGATTTTTGTTAAGCATGCATTTGTTACAATTCGTGAAGTACAGTGCGCTACATGCAGTACAAAACAGTCATTTTGATTTGTTGCTTTTTCTTCAAGCGAAACATTGTGAAATGTGAGGCAATAACTTTTTGGTTTTCAAATTTATTTGACGTCTCACTGGCCGTGTTCAGCAGGCCAATCTCTCCTCCATACGTGAACCGCACTTTCACAAAATTTGTATAAAATGACTATGAAATAGCTGTACTTATCTGTTATTGATATAAAATCCACACAAAATTTAAACGTCCAGTTTTACATGTTAAAAGCTCTGCTTTTGCTAAAGAAGACATGCGTATTTTTCAGTAAATTTGTCAGTAAAAAGACTTTGTTTTTCCATTTTTTGTTATAAAAACATTTACAAAGATTTTAATTTTTGGGACGAAACACAACTGTGTTGTGAACACAACACACTATATGTAAACAGACAGTGACAAAGGTGCAATATATTGTAGGACATGAAGTTGTTCTGTGTGTATTGTTTTACTGACGGGACAGCAGTCCTGAATCAATAACAGACAATCTTCATCGTTACCTGTTTTTAAATGATTTCTCAGCGCGTTAGTCAATGTCAGAGTTGCCGTCCAACGCTCAATGGTGACGTTTTATTAACAGCTTTTTTAGGGATGATGGAGGGGGATTTGTTGAATGTCGTAACAAATGTTTTAAATGTTTTTGCCACACGGTAAAAAAAAAATAAGAATACAGTCACAATCGATGTTCAGCACAGTACAACTACATTGTGGTCGTTTGTTTACATAGAGAAGAAGAAAATGACAGGACAATTGTAGTTGTCCTTATGTCGTATAAACGCAATGTGCTTATTTATAGGGTAGAGGTATGAACATTTTTGAAAAACAAGCAAAGTGTCAAACGCTGTCAGACAAGGACAAAGTTGTTCTGCCTTATTTCCGTCTGCTTATTTTCTTGTGATCATTCCACAGTGTCTTTTAAAACATTCCTAATATCTACGACATTCCACACCAAGGGCCACTAACTGCCCTGTTGTTCAGATGAAGAAGTACTAGTGGGATTCCAATAGTTTATACATAGATTCCGTACATGAGTAAATCAGTCATATCAATAGCTACAATGCCTGGAGAAACGGAGAAACGATAGAAAGATACTCCTGTACGAAGCTCAAATAAATTAATCAGCATATATAAACTGCATTATTAACATGAAAGAGATAACCTTATATTCTTATGTAATGTGATAAAAAGCTGTGTTAGAACGTCTTACTTGCCATTTACAGAAGTAGTTGTTCCACAAATGTGCTATACCTGTAGGTAAACTGCTCATAAAAACATATTTCCTTGTTAATATTGGCAGTTTAAAAAGCAGTAGTTTGTCGCTGGTTACTGTTGCCTTCCTCCGACCTGTGCTAGGATGATGTGTTAGCTAACATTTAGCTAAAAGAAATGGCCAACATTTTCTACCACACTAATTATTCTGACCAAATACAATTTATCTTATCTGATTCATGCATAAGCAGCATCCAAACCATGAATAATCTGAATAATATATCCAATCAAGCCAAAGATAAGAATCGATTTTTTAGACATAGAAGTAGTGTTCCATTGTTACATTTATTAACTAGACCTTTTTAATTTATTTCTAATTCTCAGGTATTTCAATTTAATTTGCTATTTAGACATTCTATATGAAGATTATCGCTTAGAACGTTTTAAAAATAAGCTCTAAGATATTTAATGTTTGTTTCACAAGAGGCCAACAAACACATGCCCTCTCTCATTTTGATTTGTAGTATTAATTTTATGTTCATTATTTTGCCCAGAATAACCCTAGAACGCTAAGATTACTGCCTAGTCAATCAATAGCTAAACGCCTATTGATCGCACAAAAATACTGCCCAAGTCAAACGAGATCCATATCTCGCCCCATAAAAGGAGGCCGCTCTAGTAAAGTGGTTTTTAGTGAGGTTCATGTCGCCTGTTTGGTCGGAGGACATTTAATTTGTGCCGGTCACGCCCCAGTGATGTTACAATGATTATACTGCCTGACCATTGAAGAGATGCTCCTTGCTGTGAATAGATTGTGACCGTCTTACCTGCATCTGTCTCTTTGTGTTCTGTACCCGTTGAGAAGAAGCTCGTATCTGTCTTCTATGTCTATTTGTTTGTTTGTTTGTTTGTTTGTTACTCTTGTATGCAGTCATGCCTGTTCCTGTGTTTTGGTGGTTGGTACTTTACTGGTAAATTATATAATATTTTTTTGTATTAATTAATTGTATTACTGTAAAAACTGTAAAAACTCTTCTCCCCCTTGTCCCTCTCTATCTCCCTGTTTGTTGAACAAGTGTATGCATGCTTACTGTGCGCAGACTAGACCCTGTTGTTGTGTGTTACTGTGCCCCCACCTTCACTGCATGCCACTTTAGAAAGAAAGACTCTAGTCTGTCAAATAAAAATTCTGCAAAATGGAATCACTGCAATCTCTGAGAATAAAGTGATTTCATATGACTGCTCATCGTTTTCTGCAGTCAATTGTTTTGTTTGGACACTCAACACTTTCATTGTTTAACCCTTGTTAAACATTAAAACAAAAATGAATAGTTTGGAAGTTGTATTGATGTGTATCATATGCTGTTTTTTTGCTTCCAAAAGAGTTTTGACCATCAATAAAGCGAAAGGGCTGTGAACAGTTGGCATTGTGTTGATGAAAACGTGAACAAATAACTCTTAACAGGCCAACATTAAGTGTCCTGGGTGATGCCAATCCTCCCGTCTGATCCATATCTAAAAAAACAGACACATCAAACTGATTCACAATATGTCTACTAGCGATTGCATGGATGGACTCCTCCTTGGTTTTAGGTATATTCGTTAATATTGATTAGCTCAGTGTAGTTTAATCTTGGCCTTGATATGTTTACCCTACTGCACCATAAAAGCTTGCGAGCATGAGCCTGAGGTGCAGTTCTTAATAATTATCTGAGAGCTAAACCTTTTTTACTCTTGAAGGTCATTTTTTCTGATATGTGATTCAGCTTTTTATTGCCAAAAATAAATCATATTTTTTTCAGCAAATGAGAAAAACATCAGGCTTAATATGGAGGTTAGGGAAATTACAACTTTCTAACCGTTTCTGCTGAATCTGTGGATGATAAAATTAAATAACCTAAAACCCTGAACCTGTTGGAAAGGTGAATCATGTAATTTTTTATGTTTTCTTCCTGCCCTGTTATTGCCAAGGAGTAATGAGAGAACAGATAAGAACAGGCGTGGAACCTGTTGTTATCTTCACTCTCGTTGAAGATAAAGCACAATGGTCTTTCTGCCGGAAATCAATCTCATTAACCTTCATGTTCAGAGCCCAAACCGGTCCAGATTTAGCCCCATGCAGACTCTT
Source organism: Gadus chalcogrammus (assembly GCF_026213295.1). NCBI lineage: Eukaryota > Metazoa > Chordata > Actinopteri > Gadiformes > Gadidae > Gadus > Gadus chalcogrammus. Next base: position 1,399,574 of record NC_079421.1, read on the forward strand.
TCTTTGCCTGCAGAAGTATTTTATAATAATAATAATAATAACTAGAAAATTAATTTCCTTCAGACAATGCGGTGAGTGCTGTAGTACAAAGTGAGGTTGAAAATAGTTTTTAATAAAGCCACATAGATTAAGTTCAAAAGTCTAAATGGAGTAAACAATGTAAACATGCACACCATTTAAGAAAATGTAAATGGTTGGAAACAAATAAAGTGACAGCTGAACGAAAAGCGCAAAGCATTGCTAAAAATGCAGAAATCAGGGCGCGCAACAAAAAAGACCTTGAAAACAAACTGCAGCTCGCAATGGATTACATTGACCAACTGGAAAATCGCCAGCGAGGCTGCTAAATGTGTCTGAACAGCTGGAAGATAACATGGGAATGAACACCTTCCTGGTTAGACTCATAGACCCAGGGCGGAAAAGTAAAACTGAAGGAAGAAGACTTCAAAAGTGCACACCACTTTGGTCCCTTCAATGAGAATGCGCGTTTCCTCCGCACCATTATATTCAAACTGCTTCACCTTCAGAAGAAGATACTGATCTTGAGAGCTGCGAGGGGAAGGAGACAAAGTAATCCTAATGACACCACCAATTACAGAATCATCGCGGATATCTCGACACAACTACGGTAGAAACGGGAGGCGTTTTGGCCGCTGAGAGAACTGCACAAACTGGATATTAAAACCCAACTCCGATTCCCTTCAGCTCCGCAAGTGCAAGACGTGAGATTACGATGAACTATGCCACAACACAGGAGGCCTGCTGGAGCTCCGCAAGAAACACCCGTCTCTTTCATTAGAGTACAAGATGAAGAAATGACTCAAAGGACAATAGTGGGTTAAAGTAAAAAGCTAATAAGTCAACTCTGGACCTTTTTTCTTTTTTTGTATAAAGTGTGGAAGTAATGAAGTAAACCGGTCAAATTTTATTTTAAAGTAGACTAATTGCTTTGTTTGTTTTTTAGGTCTAAAGTGATTTACTTTATTTGTCATTGCTGTGTTTACTTGGAGGGGGGGGGGGGGGGTGAGGGAATGGGAGTGTGTGCTAGGTGTATGAATGTGAACGTGTGGAGGATTGGGTGACGCAGCGGATGCGTGAGGATGCTGAGGTAACGTGAGGAAAAAGAGGTTTTGTCTGTCTTTTAGACAGACAAAACCAAGACGAGCTGATAATACAATATTTCAATGAAAAGTTGAGAGGGAAGCTGCTTCGTCATCTCAGAGCCATCAGTCCAAAGACTGGGACTGTGGTGGGAAAGGTTGGGGGTGGAACATAACTGAATTGGGGGTCCTATGCCCTGGGAAACCCTCACCGGCTCCAGACAGATGAGTAGAGGACGCTATAATGTAGGATGCAACCCAGTGACCTGCCGCTCTAATTCCAAGGGACCAGGCCTATTATAAACCCCACCCTCCCCTGAGACACTTTCAGCTTCCTGGTGTTTTAAAGGAAGAGCCATGGAACATGACCTGGATAGGATTAGAAGAGTCAGACCCCTCTACCTCATTAACCAGCGCTCCACCTGCGAGGTGTAATGGGAGGGGTGCTGCGCTGTAAAGTGTAGGCGGAGCAGCAGGAAAGATAGCCTGGAAATCCAGACCCACATCTATAAAGCTGTAGGCTCTGGCATTAGTAATGAAAATGGCCCAACTCAAGCATGCATTTGAAAATATCACTGCACGCAATTGGATAATAATACGACCAATCAGAAGAGCCCCATACGCTTGACTACCTGAGCTAATTGATAGATCAGACTCTTGATAATAAATTATTGATAACGATACAATCTGCTTCATTCTTATCTTTTCTGTAAAAGACATGTACATGTGCTATGCCCTATAACATCTATTATTTTACTCTATGTAATCTCTATACTCGATGTAGCTCTGACCAGCATGGAGCTTAAAAGCTGGTGGTGCAAGTTTTTGGATCCTGCGTGCATTGATCCAAATCGAATGGTTATTAATTACAGGGATTTTGTTTCCAACCTTGTATGTATAAAGAAAGTGCATACCCATGGCATACTCTTTTCCTTCTTTGTAAAATATGTTTTAACATGTTTCAGCAATTGCAACTATACATTCTTCATTCATAAACGGAAACATTATTTTACCAGTTTCCCCCACCTCCAGTGACACCTCTCGCCACGCCAGGTCCCGGCGATTGGTGCATGTGTATGTGTATAACGACTGGTCGTAAAGTATAGGGCGATTACCCACAGTGATGATCAGTTTGTCCTCCATTTTTAAATCTCCCGCTGGTGGGCGGCTTTTTTAACATACCCATGTGCTTTCCTGGGTTGTACCACAAAGGTGATTTCATTGGGCAGAGTCCAAGTAAGGTCACAGGACATATATTTGCATAATACGATCTGATTGGCTAACGGATCCGTCGCAGCCTGAAAAGTAAAAATTTTCTCAACTTCGGAACGCAAGATACGGAGCCGACGGAACAGACAGACCCACAATGCATTTCGGGATCGCCCCATACAAAGTCCGTGAGATCTGTCAACGGACGGATGCAGTGGGCAAGGGGTGTAACCCTCAGGGCCCTATCTTGCACCCAGCGCAATTTACTTTCTATACCGACGCATGTATCGTTGCTAGTTTGCACCCGGCGCAAAGCTGATTTTCCCCAGCAGTCAACTCGTGCCACTAAACTTGAGAGGAATGTCGGCGAAAAGAAGTGGCATGTTCCGGCGTAAAAAAAGCAGCTGCGGAACTGACCGAAAAATACCTGGGCTAAGTGCACTAGCGAATAGCGCAGTTGCCGTTGCTATTTTGACGTACCATGGCAGGTCGGAACTGCAACATAAGCTCACACACCAGTAGGTTATGAACAGCACAAACATGCAAACGATTAACCTAATGGAAAAAAAAATATCCATAGGGTCTGCATGAATGAACACTGTAGAAGGCTATGCCATGCGTTAAAATATTAATAATATCAATAATGAACTTGAGCGAAGTAGGCTATACCCCAGGCTTCCAAAACAAAAGTTTGTTTTACGGTAAATTATAACGTTGGTTAAATTGTTTGGGAAAGAACAGCTGATACAGTGGTAAGAAGTTGTACTTTTTAAACAATGCATCTGCAAACATCGTACTGTAAACACATATTTTCTTGACGGAAACATGTGTACAAGCCTATGATTTTTAGGATTGATGAGTATTTGATTGTGAGAAAACATAGATTTACCGCAAGTGAGTGTTAAAAAGAATGAATGAATGCGGGTGATGCTTGTTACGTGTGTGCACCCATCTGTTTAAACGTGCGCAAACTAAACACGTAACGCACAATACAGTCCATGGCAATGTATATTAACGGGGGGACACATGCATATTATGAACACAAGTCGATAACGATAATTTATACAATACTGGTAACCAACGATGTTTGTTAATGTATTGCCGCTTATCAATAATTAGTATATGCTACATGTGAACTTCCTAAGATGGCGCAATTTGATTGGTTCGCTATCTCGGGATATTGGGCAATATCCCATGATTGAGATCTCAAACTCGGGATATTGCTTGAAGGTCGTCTCATCACGCTAATAAAAACAAACCGCTAATAAAAACCAATAAATCAAGGCGAAAAGTGTTATCTTGTTTATTTTTGGAGTGTTCATGGTGTTCGTGCCAAAGCACTTCTTCACTATGTAGGATACATTGATGTATCCTTTAACCGAAGCTGCTCTAGCAACTTGATATGGATGCTTCACTAGCCTACTACCTATTGGGTCGGTGTGAACAATGACGATTGTGAAAACAGAGAATAAGTTATAGTAAGGGTGTTATCTACGACATTGATATCATAAGCAGCCCGTTCTCCAGGAATGGAGGAGGAAGATGGCGATGCAGAGAGGCGTATGAATATTGTATGTTTTCATTATGCCTCAGCAAGAAGGAGCTGGGGTTGAGCGGGACGGTCCCCAACGCTTTCTAAAAATACCGCCGCTCTCCAATAACAAATCATCTTCACTCACCAGGGCTGTCACAACCACGCAGCTGTCCTCTACCAACCCGTAATCACAGAGCATTCTGAGGCATGAATACAGTCCTTACTCCTGATGGATCCCCCACTGATGGCAGGCTTTGTCTGTCTTCTAGTGGACATAAACCAGTTCATAAACCAGTTTAAATGTGCCTCAGACATAATGCCAAGTTTCATGTTTGATTACCGTTTTTGGGTTTAAACATCACCTATCGTCATGGGAAATCAAAACAACACAGTTTCACTATCTCCGCTAACTGCCAAAGAGAGAACGTAAGCAATTGTAAACCACAGCTTCCTCACTCTCTCTCTCTTACACCCATACTCTCCAGGTCTTTTTATCCAGCTCATTATAATGTCTACACCTCGCTCCATCTCTCCTGATCTGCTTTTAATGGAAAATAACCCCCAAGCCACACATATTGAGGCACATGGAGGTTGGGGCGAGGTTGAAGGTGTGCAGGACCCCTGAGCAAAGCAGAGGGGTCTAGAATTATACTGAGTAGCTTATAACATGGTTACTAACTAAAGATGACATGAAACAACAATAATTTGACCAAATATATAACCACTAAAAATAACTAAAAAGGACACAATATATATATTGTGTCCGCTTAAAAAAAAAACTTTCCATTCTATGTTTGGACCTGCGTCCTTAACAGCTTAAACTCTTTAGCCTTCTGAAAGGATCTTGGCGGTAATACCCCAGGTTAATTGTTGACATTGTCTATGTCGAGAAGTAAATCATCCATGGTTTCCGTCCCTATTGCGAGGGGCCATTCGTTGTAGCACAATTGATGTCATTGTCTCCTCTACTGCCTAATTTCAGCATTACACAAGGGGATGAGTTGAACAAAAAAACATGGGGGATTTATATCTGGACATAGACAATGTCAACAATTAACCTGGGGTCATAGCAAACCGGCTAAATCCTTAAGGATTGGCCTACTTAGCATTATAACTCCAATAACTCCAATAACGACTTCTTTGGGAATATTGATGTTGACCTTTCTGTCATTTCATTAATTTCTATGTTCCCTTATTTGCCTGGGCTTTGCAGTTGACGCCCCTTTTGTACCAGACTGGTTACAGCTGGTATCACTATCGCTTAAGCAATAAGCAACTAGGAAAGGAGCTATCCAGATCCTTTGCCATTACCTGGTTCGGAGGACAGGATCTTGCTCCACATTTCATATCCGTATAGTTGTAGCTCAGCTGCCCCTCATACGGCCCTCACCTCTGTGCCCAATCACAGGCAATATCTCTCTACTGTCAAGACCAGGGCAAGAGAAGAGTGGGACAGCTGTGCTCCTCAAGTATTGATTGGGTTAGCATAAAAAGGGCAAAGGGATAAATACAGTTTGGTTTGTCAGGCTCAGTGAAGATGCAGCCCCTGTACATTCTTTTTTTTTTGATCTTTGAAAAGATCTTTGAGAGATCTCATCCTATTTAAATTAAGAGTCTCTTGTCAAGTCTTGATTGCCCTCTCTGCCTCTTCTTACCAGATGCAGCTGTGTCTCGAACTAAACTTTGCAGTCCGTTCGCATCGGTGGAGACAGCACCTCGGAAAACCTAACTGAGCTTCTTATCTTATCTTACCTTTAGCTGAGATGGGCATTTGGTGCTTGGTAAAGAACTTTTTCTTTTTTTTCTGTTTTGAAGGTTTTCTAATTACAGATTTAAATACCCTGTTGATTGATTTGAGGGTAGCAGATTCATTCTGTGAAGCTTCGGGCAGTGTCCACATATTTCCACCCAAATTGCTATACAGCTGGCAATCTAGTAAGTTTTACCGTTTTTAACTGATGCATAAAATGACCGCAGCACTTGATTGAGGTTTCCTACCCTGTAACTGTCAAAGTCTGGTGACATGTTCTAGCTTGTTTTTCGGTTAACCTGTTTTAAAACACTTTCAGGTCCTACCTATGGCATTGATAATTCATGTCAGGCTTTAGTGATCATTTCATGTCAGCTTTTCTTTGGTTTTGTCGATTTCTATGTAGTCCAGCTCTTTGTTGCTTTTACCTATATTATATATGTTTCCTTGTTCTCTTTTTCCTTTCTTTACTGATGACAGTTCAGTTATGAACCATGAATCTAAAAGTAATAAATAATAATAAAACATAGAAATTCTTCCAAGGTATTTTATGATGGAGTAACTTTTCTGGCCCAAGAGTGGGGAAAGCTGTCGATGTCAATTTGATTGATAATAGAACAACATTTACTTTACCTTCTGTGGATTGATATGATCTAGTTCCTCCAGTGTATATGATCTATAGCAATGCTCTGTTATGCACAGGAGCAGTCTGCTATTCTGAAATAAGAGACTGTAGTCCCTTAATTGAACCAGCAGCAAGGAAACCCCCCATCTTTTATCAAACTAGGCCACTCACCCTAAGTTCCCATGTTTTTCTATTATCCATCTCATTTTCTGCCCCTTCCCTCCCACCTTAAGCTCTATTTCTTCCTATTTTCTTTCTTCCTAACCCAATCCCTCCTAACTTAGTCTCTATCCTGCCCTGTATCTCTCTCCCTCTCTTTCTAATTCTCTTACCATCTCTCTCGCACCAAACCGGCGTTGGGTCGTTTTGATCTTTGCGTTCAGAAAGCCAATTACTTGTCCGTTGGACCTAATTAGGTTCAGATATTGATTACAGGCTACAGAAGTGGTTTATGCTCGAAAAGAAGAGTGCTTTTGAGGGCACGCATCCTTGAAATTGTTAGCTTGTGCCTCAGAAGTGTTCGGCTATTTCTTGTTAGGTGACGGGAGTCGGTGGCTTTGCGGCATAATCATGCTGGCGGTGACCCGGTGATTAAGGGGAGTTGAAAAGGATATTTTGAAGAGGCTCTTTGAATTTACTGCAGACTAACCTTCTCAAGCTGAATCATAAAGGGGAGCCTTCATGCATGAGTATTTTCTAATAAAAGAGAGTGGTGCTTACAGGCTTGTTGTGAAAATGACACAGAAAAGGACACGAAAAAGCTTGACTATTGACTTGCATGATAATTATTTTATATATATATCTCTCTTAACCCAGAACCAGCACCATGTCGAAAGGAATTAATAACCACACAGTTTGGTGAACCAAAATGTATTGTCCTTACATTGCAACAGTATTAGCATACCTTTCATAAAGTATAATTGCATAGGATTAAATGCACGTTTAACTGGGTCCAGCAAGACTTTGAGCTCTACCTCTGGTACTAAATCAACCAAAAAGTACAGTAATAAGCAACTCAGATGAAACATGACTATCCCCCAAGGTGTCCTAAGTGACCTGGCGACTCAGGTATCTGTTCAACCAGCTTATTTAAAACAAATTCGCCATGATGGCCTCATACCACCGCCAGCACTCTTTCCGGCAAACAGCCCTATTCTTAGGCCTCTTTAAAATGTTCAGCTCGTGATCCATAATGATTGTGATTGTAATGGAGTGTTAAACACTCATATGTAGCGACGCCCCACGGGACGTCCGTGCTGCGATCCTATCCAGCATGCCGCCAGCCGAACGCCAATACTCATCAACAGCTGATGAACGCCCATCACATTAGCTCCTCATCACATTAGCTCCTCATCACATTAGCTCCTCATCACAGCCCCCACCAGGTGGACTCACCAGTCGGATTCAGAAACCAAGCAATACCCAGACGATTCGTGCTACGTAGCCAGGAAACACACAAACAAACTAGGCCTTTGTAGCAATACAGATGTGATCTCTCTCTCTCTCTCTCTCTCTCTCTCTCTCTCTCTCTCTCTCTCTCTCTCTCTCTCTCTCTCTCTCTCTCTCTCTCTCTCTCTCTCTCTCTCTCTCTCTCTCTCTCTCTCTCTCTCTCTCTCTCTCTCTCTCTCTCTCTCTCTCTCTCTCTCTCTCTCTCTCCTGAGGGCCAGAGGAGTGAGTATTTAAGCATTGTTGGTGTTGGCAAACATGGTCAGGGCAGGGTCTGCTTCCACCACTTCACTAAATCATAGTTTTATAGTCACTATTCATCTTAATTTATTGTGATGCCTTGGATGCTGGCCTGCACTGAACCATTAACAACAAACGCAACACCCCCTCCCCCCCACATTAAATCTCACAATATACTTAATATTTTTCAATAATTAATAATTTCCTTCCACACTCAACTAACACAGGGCATTAACCAACACGTTTTTAATGGTCAAATTCCCAAGCATGGAGACCGAAGCATTTGTAGTGTTATGGGAGCGTGTCACATGATTCATTCTGGCTCTGTTGTACGTCTCCGTCACTCTTCTCCCTGACGACGGCTGACCCCGTTTCTCTCCTCTTCTGTTTATGTTCCTGTCAACAACCACAAACTGGTGAATTGAGCAATGCACCCTGACGAAATAGAACAGGCCTTTAGCAGCTGACTAGCATCCTGCATCCTGAATGGTTCCTCAAGGCTTGTCAGGAGTGATGGCTTAGGCCTATATCTACAGAGCATTACCCCAGCATAGCATTACTATGGTAAAGCCTTATAGCTCGTTAGCATTACCGCTACGAATCACTACTCTCCATAGCTCTAACACGACCTATCATTCCTATGGTGTAGCCTTAGCGCGCGGCAGAGCATTACCACTGAATAGCATTAGCGCTGCAAAGCATTAGCGCTGAATAGCGTTAGCACAGCATTAGCACTGCAGAGCAGGAGGCAGCACAAGCCAAGCTTCCGAGTAGAACCAGAGATCCATCTGGAAGGCAGAGCAAGGTAAAGTGAAGCTCATCCATTGCTAGAATTAATCCATTATTCCCCAGGGCATCGGGCTGGGTGAAGAGGGAATGTGGCCTGTTGTCTATAAAGAAGTCGATACTCAAATGCTCAAAAGTCAAACCATCTCAGTGCTTCCACCTACTCGTACACCCGGAGTGGCCTCGGGAAAAGTTGAATGACGGATTTTCGCATTTAACGCCGGTCCCTCACTGAGCAACAGCTCTCCTCCTGTTCTCCATCTCTCTTAATCGCGCTTTTCACTCTTCCATTCTGTTAGTTGTCTTCTCTTTATTTCTCTCTGCATAAGTCTCTCTTAATTCTTTTTTTCTCCATCTTCAACAAACCCTTTATCGCTCAATGTCTCTTTCTTCCCCTCTGTTCTCCATCTTTCTCTCTCTCTATTCCTCTCTTCCCCTCTGTTCTCCATCTTTCTCTTTACATCTTTATCTCTCTCTATTCCTCTCTTCCCCTCTGTTCTCCATCTTTCTCTATCTATCTATCTCTCTGTTTCTCTCTGATCCCCTCACCCAATAATAAGCCTTCCAGTACAGACCGATACCTGTGGAAATGAATCAGCCCCAGTTGGCCCACCATGATGTATTGATCGTATCAGTGCTTCCCAGGTTCCCTTCACATGATGTTAAGAGAAGAGAGTGGGTGGAACCCACGTACGATCGACTATGTTCTAGGATTGCATGAGAGAAGGAAAGCTTTTGACGTGATCATGTCCATCTTCATCTGCTGGATCAAAGCCTCCATCGTTTCATCAAGGTCCTCTGTCAAGACTGGTACAACCGTGCCAGAAGACAGACAACTGGAAATTAAAAAATAATATATTACAAGTTTTTCTTTCCATACCTAATGCTTTTCCCCTCAATTGTATCCTCCTATTGCATTCTATTCAACAAACGACATGCTCTGAGACGAGCAGCGCGACTTCTGAGGATATTGGATGTTAATTATTCCATTATATAATAACTGGTTGATTAAATGGAGGTCTTTGGACGATGAGGAATGACAATAGCCCCTTTAGCTCTTAGCTGCAATTTGTATTTGTGCATAATTTAAACCCCCTCGGAGACTCGGCCTGCTGCAGCCCAGGTCAAAGGCAAATTGGAAAAAGCAGCTCATCTGTAGGACTATCTGGTTTATTTAGCAAATGTACTCCAACACTCTAGCATTCAATCTAATGTTGATTTCTGCTTTTATTCTGACTTAGAAGTCTGTTTGGACAAAAGCTTCTTTTAAATGAAGAAAGATGACATGAACCAGTGCACAAATCTCTCCTTATTCCTGGGAGTTGCCACTGAATGTCTTGTCATAGTGTAAATCTGATTACAGAAGAGCTCTGAGGTCCTAGCTGATGGATTAGTGGAATTCTGCATATAGGCGGGCGGATTGTACTTCTCCTCTACAACACCCAGACACACGTCCACTCCAAGTTGGATGGCAAATACTTTGAACAGGAAGATTGCTCTGTAAGACGCCATGCAGAAAGGAGATGAACGTTATTATGGACTTGCGGACTCTCGCAGACTCTGATCCCCACGCAGCCCTCAGGATCACTGGTTTATTGATGTGTTTTGCAAATGCCAAGTGGGACTTTATCTACCACTCACATTTACTCCTGGAATACTAACTGTACTTTTTCGGAACATTGTCTAGTGCTCAGGGTTTTTCGGGTCAGAGCTGGAAGGTTCAGAGTTTGAACCCCAACGTCTGTCCTCTAACTGCAGACACCCTGAGAGAACCAACCTCTACATGCTGCAAATTCAATAAATCACAAAATAATGAATCATGCAAAAATCTATCTGAATATATATACAATATATGTATGGAAAATCTAAAGAATAATATAAACAAGCCAGTGTTGGTTATCTCATAATACCAATCACATTCACTAGGCTAAGTTGAGTTCTGATTTCGGAACGAACAGGCATCAAAGACCAAGTGTAACAACAGCACAACTGTTAAACTGGCTGGCCTGCAGTCCAGGTCTGTCTTTGATGGCTGCTTTATCAGTGTTGAAGGACAACCGTCTAACTATCCCTCCACTAGATTCCATACCACCAGAGAGGAACAGACAGAGAGGTTCATCCTAGTGAGAAAGATAGTAAACCCTGATGAACCAGTCTTTTTCTCCTGCTCACTTCAACGCTTCCAATTGTTCCATCAGTCTGACACAGGGCTGAACGGGGCCATGACCTTAATTCCTCTGTAGAGGATTGATATTTGCCGGTTCCCCGCCCAGTGAACGCTCTTGACACATCAAGGTCATCAGAGGAGTTTGCATCACCTATGGACGTGTGAAGGTTAACAATTGCCACGACAAGACTCACTCTCTTTCTCGATCTCTGGAAACTCTGGTCTCACAGGGCATCTGTTTTGCATTCCAATTATTCTGTATGGCCTGGAATAATTTCCGGACAACCGATTGACAGCCATGGAAACCTCAGACTATAATTCAGCAATTAATTGCAGGATGCGATCTTTCTGAGGGATGGTACGTGGGTTAGTTCCACTGGATTAATCCATGAAGGGGACAGGGCTGCACGGCTGACTGTCAGAGTGTGACCGACCTTAATTATGTTTAAGGATGAGGTGACGAGCAGAGGAGATATTATCACTCTAGTTATCTGATAATGCTGTTTATTTAATCCGGAAAAACGGGTTAGACATATAGCTAAATATATTATCTATAGCAGAGAGTTTGTTTTCTCAAACCCAAGTCAGGGATTCTGCTGAAAGGTAAAAACAATTTTTTATCAGTGGGGGTACAGGAGTTTAAGTCTATTTCCTGGATGCTGGCGGAAGTGATGAATGGGGTTTTTATTATGAGTGCCGACTACCCACCTTCAACAATGACAATATTTGTAAAACTATGCCATGTAACATGTAAGAACAACATGCAGGGGTAGTTTTACTATGGGCATTCACTTCACAGCCATCTTGACTCCATCTTGGTTTTAAATGTTACCAAAACTGATCTTGTGTAAATAAGGCTCATTGCCTCCCTTTTAGATTATGGCAAATAATCTAGAACCACTCACAAACAACCTCTCACAAAGTTTCACAGAGCAAATTTGAAGACATGAAGGGGTAATTATCTTTTTGCTTTTGTCAGTCAGGATTCTGTGATCATAAAATAGAATGACACTCAAGCAATTACTGTTTACGAAAGAACATCTACTGTCAACAATCAATGAAGCCTGAAGGATTAAAAAAACCTTCTTGCATCTTGTACAAATGCTGCTGATACTGGAAAAGAGCCGACAGGAGAAGAAACAGGTTCTCCTAACACTTGCTCAGTTCTCATGGGTGTTGTGATGGATGGTTTTATTTTGACGTGGGGAGGGGGATGAGGGGGGATAGGGGACAGGGTTATAGTTTTAAATAGAACCAAACAAAGCAAAAAAAAAATCTGCAGTGGAAAGAGACAAATATGAGTTTCTAGTAACTGTCTCATGACAAGGCATACACCGTATGAAGATGTCACACTACAATAACTATTGATGAAAGTAGGCCAATTAAAAATCACATTCAAAACAGATCATTACACCACACGGATTGCATTAAAACAGTCTATTAGTATCACCAACATGGCTATATTACACGTTCATATGTAGCAGTTGTTAAAAGATAAAACACGAATGAAGTGTTTTAACATTGACAAACATGTCTTATTTAAAACTTTTCCTCTGCATGGTCCACGAGGGTACACTGACTGAGGTCATATACTGTCTTAATGTCGCACCGAAATGTCACCTCTCGAACCCTACACATATTGGGGGGCATCCGTGGCCTACTGGGAGTTGGCGCGGTAACCGGAGGGTGGCCATCGAGTCCCGACCGGTACTACACAAACAATGTGGACGGGGGGAGTAGTTGTGCAGACCTCTCCTACTTCCTCATCCATCATTACCAAAGAATTCAAGATAAAGTTCCCGGTCCTCTGGCCAGAGACAGCATGCAGTAAAGTCAACCTGCTGAATGGCATGGTAATCTCTAGCTAGCAAGAAACATGTTTTATATTAACTCTTGCCAAACAGATGCTAATTGCTAGTTAGCGTTTAGCATTCCAATGTGAATTCATGAACAAATTCATGGAAAGGGGAGTGATTTAAAGCCAATAATACAGTGTAGCCTATTTATAGCTTAATCATCAGAAAATTAATTAATTTAATAATTAATTTCTCCGCCTTCCGGGAAAATCGAAACTTACAGGAAACAACCACACGCCATCACAAGCAGCGCCTCACAAGTAGTGTTTGGTAAAGCACTGAGCCCCTCTGGGATCACACAATGAAAAAAAAAAAAGTGATGTGTAAATCCGTGAAAGGATTTGTAAACTGTGCTCTCTGATTCAGAATCTGAGTGCAGGGTTTTCTCAAATTTCCTCGGATTTGGTTTGTTCTATAGAGGGGGCATTTCCCATAAAGCATTGTGACGCATATCTGATTCTGGCAGGGTGATCCAGAGAGGACGACGGCACTGGTTGGCCCGGCCCCACGCGGCCGGGCCTGTACTGGCCTGCCTGACGGGTAGGTCTCCACACCCAGCCTCCACCACACCCCTCAGGGACCCTAAGACACCGTGACCGCCGCAGAAGAGTCTGCCCCACCTGGAAGGATGGAGGACTCCCACCCACAGTTCTCTGACTTTCCTCCCGTCTAGACTATTGTAACTCTCTCTACTTTACATGCAGTGGCTAGGCTGCTAACTCACACAAAAAAACGTATTCGACCTGTCCTAGCCTTCTTGCACTGGCTTTGAGTCCAGTCTATTATACAATTTAAAATACTACTCATTTTGTTTATAGCTCTTCACACCCTGGCCTCAGCTACATAGCTGGCATCATTCATCCCCATGTTCCCCCCAGGTCCCTCAGATCCTCCAGCCGAAGTCTCCTACACGTCCCACGGGCCTGGCTTCAGCAACAAGGTGTAACAGAGAATAATAAAGAAGAAAGAAAAAAAGATAGAAATAATACAATTAAAATGTTCTTTAAATGTAATGATCGATTGATCGATTTTAACGATTGATTGATTGATTGAGGTCTGAGTTAGAAGAAGAAATACAGCCATGTTGCCAGCTAGAAAAATGTGAATTTGAGAACTGTTTATCTTCCAGTGTTAAAGTTTAACACTGAACTAGTGTGGGTTTGGTGCCACAAGATCTTTCTTTACAAAAGTATTGTTGAAACATTTGACGTTTCAGAAGGCTTTCTCCAAGAATACGTTTTGCTTTATTCCAAACCGGTTCTGCAAACCTGTTTAAGTTAAACAGTTAAACACACGTGATGCTCTGCTTAAAATAAAGATTCTAAAGAAACTAGAATCATAGAAATAGGTAATGCACAAGCTATGAGCAAGCATGTGTGACTCAGTGTCAAGCACGTAAGCACACAAATCTCTTTGCACAAACACCCCCCACACACACACGCACACACCCCTATGCACACACACACACACACACACACACACTGGGGCATTCTCGACACACAGACTCTGGTAACTGACGGCTCACTAGTACAGCCTTGTGCGCCCCTCTGAGCCGAGACGCCGCTGGTCGGGGCCCCGAGGGGCCCCTCGGGGCCCCTCGGGGCCCATGCTTATCAGCGCCCCGCTCTCCCCTGCATCCTCCCCAGCTCCCACAGAGCATATAGCCCAGTAATTGGGGTCTAGATGGGTTTTCCTTCGTGAATGGAGCCATCCGTGGGCCATCTCCCTCAGCCCATTGCCCCCGCTTCAAACCGTTGGCTAGCAAGACGGTCCCTGTTCCTTCCGTTTGGTGGTCGCTCAGTGTCTGCCGGTAACAGCCTCTCCCGGAGCGCAGGTCAGCCTGCGTGCGGCGGAAACGCTCAAGGGCGCCGCCGACGTCTCCATAACAGCGGCTAGTGGCAGGATTGGGAGTGATCTAACATTTACAATATGTCGGCTATAACTGCGGGTGGAGGCTGACACACAGCTGCAGTGACATGATGCTTTGTGTTACAATCGAAACAAATTGTCAAAGTGTTCTGTATCAAGGAAGAGGAATGATATGGACAACCTCACAAAAAACACACACACACCCGCACACACATTCCGATGGACGCGATGCATTTGCCAAAATTGGACTTCACTCCCTGCTACATTTATTCTGCAATTATTCTCCACACTTAAGTGAACCACGTTCCACTTTTTTCCCTTTCTTACATTCCAGCCCTGAGAATGTGGTGTTGGAGACACAGGTTGATTTCAGGTTGATTTTACAGGTTGATTTTGTGTAAGATGGAGAGAGAGCGAAAGAGGGTAGGGTAAGGAGAGAGAGAGAGAAAGAAGGGCAGACAAGAAAGGGAGCGATGGGAGCATGGTAGAAACATGGAGAATGAATGGAAGGAGCTGGGGGGCAGAGCTTGAATTGAGAGTGGATCAGACATAAGGCTAGAAGAGGGGAGAGAGAGAGAGAGAGAGAGAGAGAGAGAGAGAGAGAGAGAGAGAGAGAGAGAGAGAGAGAGAGAGAGAGAGAGAGAGAGAGAGAGCGGGAGAGGATCACGCAAAGAGAGTGAGAGGAATGAAAGATATACAGTCTCAGCAGAAGGCAGATAAAAGAGATGGGGGAGACCAAGGGAGAGAGGGAGGGACAAAGGGGGAGAGAGAGCGGATACCGTCTGTAGCTTGCTCGTGTTTGTAAAAGATAAAAGAGATTATTCCGGGGAAATACATTCATTATACAAAGAGGAAGCGCAGTGTGAGGGAATAAGCTAACAGCACAGTTACTCAGACCTAGCCTGGGAAATACCACGCGCTTACAGATTCTGTTATCCAAAAAAGGTTATGATACATGTGCCATTCAGGAGCAGGTGTTTCATCCTACTCAGGCCTACAGGTTAGACTGCACAAATTGGGGATCATCTTTCAATACTTGTTCCTAACACTGGTTATGTCCACATGTCTATCACAGCTGGGGCGTAACAAAGTAGGAGGTGGATGTAGAGTAAATCACACATACCGAGTCATCGACGTCTGTATGTTAATTGACCAAATGATTTCTTCTGTCTCTCCACCTCTTCGTTGCACCGTTGTTCTGCATGGTTGTCAGCGAGAGCATTCCGAGTACTCAGTGATGCAACCTGAGGAATGGAAGAAGGCTGCTGTTGGTAATGTCGTGTTTTATATACTGTCACAATGTCACTTTCATTGTGATCATCATTACTACTGTTAAAGAAAGGCACTTATTGAGAACAACTGTGATCCAAGATGCTGGTATTATTTCTGGACCATGGCTTTTGATAAGGTCTTCGAAGGAGTTTTCTTCTGATCCTTCCATTAAGTGATCTTTCTTATGAAAGACCTTCAGATGCATAGAGCACTGTCACAGCCAGGGCGCTCTGAAGAGATAAATTAAAAACACTTGACGTGTCCACTGTTTCAAATTCAAGGAGGAACAACCTCATTTTGAAAATATAACAGTATGGCTGAAAGGGAGCAGGGTTTTGAAGGTTGCATGTAAATACCTCAATGTCTGGCTTTAAAAGCTCTGCCAGTGAAAGCTAAAGCCTCACAGTATTATAGAGGACCGGGCGAACAGCACATAGTAAGGCCAGTAAGGCGGTTGATATCCAACCAAGCTTGTCCAGTACTGTCAAAGCTGAGATGCACCATGCACCACTTACTCATAGCCAGCACACAGACGCATGACAGCTTTTGGACGCTTGAGAAGACAATGCTCATTTGTAAAGTCACAAACAATCAGAAAATACTGTGTTGGCACTTTGACATAAATCTAAAATCAGGGTTAGCTAACTGCAGGCTAGCGAATTGTGAATCGTACCAACCAGTTGAGTTGAGGGGAAACTCAGTACAAAACAGGTAAAACAATTATTAACGACAGCTACTCAAATGCTTATAGCCGGATGTCACAGTCTCAATGTTATGGGGAAGTAGAACGAGTGGACCCAAATGCTCGAAACCAAGAGACACAGACACATATAGTCAATTATAAGAGGTTTTACTGAGGGCAACAAATAAGAAAAGGCGGGTAGTCGGACAGACGAGGGTTCGGCAACAGGCGAGTAGTTATACAGGCTAGGTCTCAGCAACAGGAGGGTTGTCGGACAGGCGAGGGTTCGGCAATAGTACGGTCAGCAGACTGTACACAGGGAGAAGATTGTTAGCGTGAGGGATGGAACACAATGACCAAAACAATCTAGACACGAGGGCCAGCGAGAAGGTACTGACAGTTACGTGTAAACAACAATCTAGCGATGATTGTCCGGAAAACCGCGGTTGAAATACTGTGCGCTGAGGAAGATTGCCGGCAGGTGTCTAGAGCGCTGGAGATGAATGGTAACGTAGGAAGAGAGACTCAGGCCCCCGCTAGACGGCCGTGGCGGATGGCGTGACACTCCATTTAGGTCATTATATCTACTTAATGTGATATCTCTATAGTTCAACTATGCCTGATAATTGCTTTTCACAATTACATTCATTAAACCGAATGTCCATGACATAACCATGAAGGAAAATGCCCAAAGTGTTTAAATGTCTACTACTGTGTTAATGCTTGAGAGAGCATCATATTCACAGCACTATGCATAATAAATGAAATACAATTAATCTTGCACCACAGTGTGCCCTATTGGATGATACAGGAAAACACTTAAGGTTTAATAAATACAATGCAAAACAATATTGAATATTGAATATTGAAATCATAATTGCAGAATCTCGCAAAGGCCATTTTCACTGTGTTGCTGCGATGCCAAGCTCCAACCAGACTCCTGTAACATTAATAAATCAGAAGAGCTCAAAATTATTAATGAACTTCGGATTGCTTTCAACTCAAGCGCTCTTGGTCCAGGATCTAATTGTGGATGATAATATAGATATTCTGGGCCTATGTGAAACCTGGTTAAAACCTAACCCAGTATCACGCGATTTCGTGCTCACACTCACGAAAATGTATCTCTTGAATCGTGTCCCAGAGCATGATTGTCAGACTTTTTTCATGCTAAAAAGAACAGAATCGGTTTGCGTGTATTGGCGTTTCCACCGCCAAAAGTTAGGCAAGGTCCCAAAATAAACGCGATGGGCGCCTTGCTGAGCCAACCTATTTTTCGGCACTCCTCTGTTGGGTTACCAAATCGTCGGAAAGGGTGCCTAAAACGTGGAGCTACACACACCGTAATTCTGAAATCACTTAAAAGATCCAGGTTGGTATGACCAGGTCACTGACATCTTTGCAACACAAACAGCGAGGAGGATTGACTTGATCTATAAATGAAGTCCCTCAATCTTAATTGGCTTAACACCATGACCAACATTCTGAAACATCCATTAACATCCACATTTGCCTCAAACAATGTTAGGCTTACAGTCCAGGTTAATAGTTGTGAATAATGTTCTCGTTGATCTTTAATTGTTTGTTACTCTGACCGTTACGTTTGATATTGTGGAAAGGATGGTAGTGAATGATTCAGTGAATTATGCATTTTAAATGGCATCACTTTTGGTCTTGGGTCTTTATTTTTCTTAAAACAACTGTAGTTGAAAATAAACATGGCCAAACATAGCAACTGGTGGATTTGTTTAAATCGTATTCACATAACTATCCCTCCTCCATGCTATTTAACAGAGCAAGCAGGTCAATGGCAACCAAGCACACAGTCCTTGCTCCCTCACTTTAAAAACCATCAGCCGCCACTGATATACACACATATATATATATATATATATATATATATATATTCACTTCTTCTGAAATATATTTTTAGCTGCTAAAGGATACATTTTGTTTACTAATGCAGGCCAATTTTGGTTAGCTGTCTTTCAAGGAGATAAACCGATAATGGGAAGAAAAGACACCACTTTTAGTTATCAGTCCTCTTCTGGATCAGAGATAAATGGTCATATCATGTTTCCTGCCCCCAGTAACAGATTGGTCGAAATAACTTTAAAGCCAAAGCAAATGGAGCCTTGATCACACCTGCTCCATTCACCGACATTTGATCTTGTCTGCCATCAGACTTTAGATATTAATCCTAAATCGGATTTCTGAGATTAATCACTTACAGATCACTGCCTCAAGCAACATGATCGATCTAAGCAAATGTGAAGTGAAAAGAAATGAACAGCCCTGTTCACCCAGATTTGCGCTTGTCTGATATCTGACTCAGATAATGAGTCTAAAGTATGATGTCTGTGTTGTGACCCTGGGAGGGGTGGTGAGGTTAAAGCTATTCCTGGGGAAAGCTTGGGTCAGAATCAAGGAAACAGGTGCATATCAAAGTGTACTCTTATTGTTTGATCCAGGACTATCTGCATAATAAGGACTGAACTCAGCTGTCCTGTTTTATTACAACCTAACAACATTCTAAATGTAAATGCTGGTGTACTTACTGAGTGCTTACTGAATACATTTACATAGTATATCTTAATATTTGAAGCAATTGTTCTGAAAATGGTGCTTGAATCTATTGTATTAGGCACAATATGAATGAATAGATATTGTGCAATGATATTATCCCTGTTATACTGTTGTTATTGTTGCTGAACTTGTCTTATTAAACACATCAAATTATACATATAGTTAGAAATAGTTCTGAGATTGAAAGAAGAAATTTATATAGAATATACTTGTATACATAGTTGTATTAAGAAGTAGTCTCCAGGCTTCAGGAGGGGAAACTGCTGCCTAAGGCACTCTGAATATAAAGTGAACAACAACTTTGCTCGGTATTTCATGTCTTTTACATCAATTCTTAAACTTTTTCGGGGGAAATAATATGAAAAAGATTGTAAAAAAATATATGTAAGATAGTGGAAGCCAGGATTGTGAAATACAAGGAGGATTGTTAAGGATGGCGTGACAGGAAGTGTGCAGCGTTGTTCTGTCCTCTCTCTTTGATCGGTAGGTAAGGCGATTAACCGGGAACACGGTTAGCGTCTTAGCATTAATTCTGGAATGTCAGATTAACATGTTTATTTTATTCATGCGGGCCCAGCATCTCCATAGCAACAGCATCATTACATATCTTACAACATAAAAGCAGGCAGCTTACCACATTAAAATAGATTTCAAGAGATCACAGATTAAACCCGGTTCCATCACCTATCAAGTAGCGGCGCCAAAGAATTATGATTGTTTGTATCCAGGGCAAATATATTTTTGACGCCACAAATAATGCTACACACTACAATATGATACAAATCAACCAATCGAATCAAACAACAAACAGCAATGGTCATCATCCCTTTCCCAAATGAAAAATATGATTTATAGTTCAGTTTTGTTACATATAAGTCAGTCGGATGTCTTCCTATATATATTAACTAGACTTTCTGCCCGTGCATTGTGCACGCTCAACCTCTAGTTGCAATTCAACCCATAGCTATAATGTGGAAACCCCAGTCGATAATGTAACAAATTTCTGAGCGCATAATATATAATATAACATTTTGCCTATAATGTTACGTGTAACATTTTGGTTCACCTATAACATAATGAAGCAAGCGTAATAATTTTCTCCTTACGTTATCATTTTCTCCTTATAAACCGTTTTCACACATGGCCTCCGCACTTTTGTCGCATTTGTATATCAGGAGATTCAACCCTGAGGGTGATTCACACTTGATGGTGATTCATGCTTTATATGCGGACATCGATTTTGTTTAGACATAAGTAGAATCAATGTGGGGTTTAGGGGGGTGGGCTTGCAAGGGGCGAGATATGACGTAGGGTTTAAGTTCGCAAGAGGCGGGATAAGTGCGGCCGCTATCACTGACAAAATGGAGGCAGAACGGGCAGAACTCATCGCGATCATCTTAAACGTCGCTCAAATGATGCATCATATATTCCGTGCATCCACAAAATCCGAAGCATAGATTGATGAAAGATTGGAGCATGAGTAAGAGAAAAATAGAAGAAAGGATTTTTTTATTATAAAGTACTCTGACGACAGAGTTGTACTGTCTCTCCTGAATAATTAAATCTGCCCCAAGATACACCAACAGGGGGTGCATAAAATGGTAAAATGTAATGACCTTAATGCTCTTAAGATTGACGCAAAGAAAACAGAAAAATTTGTGTTTGGGTCAACCCCTGATTTAGACAGAACCCCTATTCTAATCCACAATGAAACACACAAGCAGGTTTCCTCCTACAAGTATTTGGGAGTATGGTTGGATCACCTGTTTCCCTGGAAAGACCAGGTAGACTTTGTCTGCAAGAGAACAAAACAGAGCATATACTTTCTCTGCCGCCTCAGATCCTTTGGGGCGAGCAGTCAAATTCTTCATTTATTCTTCACCTCAGTCAAAATGAGCATTTTACAATACTGTAATATTGTATGGTATAAGAGTCTGTCTTCAAACTTGAAAGCCAAATCGTCACTGCAATTAAAAATCTGCTCCAAGATTGTTCGCCATCCCCTCCAGACAATATACGAAACAGCCTATCATAAAAACATGTTAAGGTTGGCTTACAACATCGTCTCTAACAGTAGCCATGTCTTAAATGAAGAAAACAAACTGTTACCATCAAAGTGCAGATTCAGAGTACCCAAGTTTAACAAGCTCAAACCGAAACACTCTTTTGTGCATCAATCAATCCACATGCTCAACACTGAATCAATCTCTAGATCAAAGAGAAGGTTAAGGGACTGTGATGTTTTATGTTTGTGTCTTCTATGTGTTTGTGCATTTCTGTTTGTGGTGTGTGATATAATGTCCTAAAATGTACACTATGGACAAATAATGCTACATGTATGTGTTAAGTCACAATGGAGCAACTAAATGGATGCAAAACAAATTTCAGACCTGTCGGACAAATAAAGTATATTATTATGTATTAGAAAAAATAAATAAATATATATATAGATATATTCAAGAGCTGCTCACCACATTATTATAAAACCATATTTTTTCTCTAAATATTTCTCATCACAAAAATGGCTGGGGGATTTGGGAGCGGGGGTTTTGAGGTGGCTCAGCCTTTTTTAGGGGGAGATTAAGCCCCCGCTTGCCCCCCCTCGCGCCAACGCTGAATCTATCCAACCGGGTGAAATGTGTTGCTATCTAATGAGAGTTCTGGTGACAGTCACAACGGAGAAGGGGAGCAGTGGGGCCTCATTCTCTCCTGGGGGATTTTAGTGCCCTTGCTGACATTACCACCCACACACACACCCTTCCATCCATCTGTCAATCTAACCATCCACCCACCCATCCATCCTTGACACACTCGCACACACATACACACAGACTCATCCTCCACACACACACCAAACATACAAAGTCACACACATGCACCACACGAGTCACACATACAGACACACACGTATAGACGCTCATCACCCTAGCAGACACTCCACACTCCCCACAAAGACACATTCAGACGCAAGTGTGCGATTCTCCAAAAAGTACCATTAATCCCCCAGAGACTTATACAGGATATGCAAACTCCTTTGATCTATTTTATCTTACTGCTGATTCTGTGCTTTATAAAGTTAATTTGACAATGTCACTCACTGAACCCTTCTGAGAGCACTACTAGATGCAAAGTGAGGAGGGTCATTAAAACCCAATACGACAGACAATGATAGTCCACTCTGTCACTAACTGGCCATCGCCTCTGATAGCCTCCTCCAGGGAAGGGATTACAGCAGCAAAGTGAGCCGGAGCAGGTATTATCAAAACGCGACAAGCACTTATTCTGGAATATTGCCCGAACAGTCATATTTCACTTGTTGCTCTCACCGTTATGTTGTCGCTGTTATTCCCAGAACAGCAGTACAGTGCATATAGTGCAGACATATAGAGGGCCATTTTTATTCCAATGACCAGCCCATTAATGTATTGTCCATCTCACTATTTATTCCCACTACGCCATAGTAAACATTTAGCAGCAGAACAGAAAACCAAAGTGTGTCTACTTATGAAGTACAAACAAGCTCATATATTATATTATATTATCACAGTCAGCTGGAAGCCAGCATTTGTTATAATATGGACGGCCACATAGAGAATAATATGTTATTTCCCCAACAGCCTGCGGCCTGCCATTCAAGTATTACTTTCTTTTTTAATGCTGTATGAAACATTTAGCAGGACAGCAAACAAAAGGCTATAATTGAGGCATGTGGGATGAATGTGTCTAGCTTTAACCTCAGTTCGAACCATTCATCCTGAATGGCGACCAACGACTCGCCGGTCCTGTTTTGATCCTCTGCTATCTCTTGGCAATGGTTATTTTACTAGCCGCCGCCATTCATTAAATATCAAATTTTCTGAATAATTACAGCCAATGCTATTCTTTATCATGCTGTTAGCTATTATAATAGCTATAAGCAGCTCGCCAGAGAGGCAAGATGCTTATGCGTCGGCCACCTGTGCTCACCCCTGAACCCCTGGATGCGTCCGGATGGAGGGTGCAGACAGAGCCAGAGCAAGAACCAGTCGCCATGGAGGCGAGCTGCGCACCCTCAAGCCAACAAGGGCCCATCTCACAGAAAGCAGATGAACCAGACACTCTGGTTGTAGGAAACTCAACCATAAAGGATATAACCGGTAAGAAGATCAAGACATGCTACTTCCCACATATAATGGTTAGTTATATCAACCCGAAAATGGATTCAGATTTGCATGTCACATCAAATCAGTAACAGAATCTGCATATTATCACCTGAAAAACGTAGAGGAGACTTAGAGGGCTCATGTCCACCAAAGACTGTACATGCCTTTATCACTAGTAAGCTTGATTACTGCAATGGTCCCCCAAAAATAATCTAAGCCAACTGCAGCTTGTTCAGAATGCTGCTGCTAGAGTTCTAACAAAGAACAAACTATTTGAACATATTACACCAATTCTCAAATCGTTACATTGGCTTCCCTAACTTATAAATCCCTTCGCGGTTTAGGGCCAAAATATCTAACTGATATGCTTCCACTACATAAGCCTTCTAGACCACTAAGATCTTCTGAGACCAATCTGTTAATTATCCCCAGAGTAAACACGAAACATGGGAAAGCAGGATTTAGTTACTATGCAACAAATAGCTGAAATAGCAGGATGGAGAGGATTTAAGACTTTCCCCAACTCTAACCAGTTATAAAACAAGACTAAATACTTTTACGTTTGCTTTAGCTTTCTGTTAAATCTAAAATGCTATTTTAACTTTGCCTTTATTTTCTATTTTATTACTAAAATTATTTTTTAACTTTGCATTTTAAATTCTACCTAGGTGTGGAGATGGAAAGCAGAACTAAAAATGACCCAGTGGTAGGGTTTGTGGTTTGAGAAAGCCGATATGTATGCTGGGAAGATGCACTGCTTGGTTCAGGTGTGAACACGTTCAGGTGTGAACACGTTCAAGACTAACGCTCATCTTAAGATTTTGGCATCTGGAACAGATCACTATGAGGCAGAGGAATTGTTGAAAGCTTAATCGAGAAAGATTGTCTTATTTCCATTAGAAACACAAGCAAGCAGAGTTCAAATTATACATTTAAATCCCTCTTATATTGACCTTCAGCCTTGTGTCTTTCTGAAAACAGTCAACTAAAACAAGATTAATTTAAGGGTGAATGATCATTAAGATTAAAACAGCTGTGGCTCCTCCAAGTATCAAGTTTCTATGGGCAATCAACCCCGCCACAGCTTCTTTGTCACAGGAGAACCATCTGGCTGCCATGGAATTCTGACAGACCAGTTTCCGGGGGTGGCCGGGGGTTGCCGGCTCTTAGTGGTGGGGTCTTAATGACAGCCCTGGCCAGGCACCTGCTTGGCAATAACAAGCCTTCAGGTGTGAGCCGCTGTGTCTCTTAAATTACGATGCATCAGTTCGTTAGTGGCTCATTCAATTAGTCAGACGAGCGCTGCAGTTCTCTAAAAGAGTCGGAAACAGGATTGTCCTAGGACGCGTCCAATCAGGGCTTGGAGACCACGATTCATGTATTAGGATAGAAAACTGTTTAAATGGTCTAAACAGTTGCAACTCGTGTTAAGACGGGTTAATTGTGTTAGTTTGGCTTTTTTAGCAGTTGGACTTCATATTCTTCTGTGTACTTTTGTTAATTATTTTTTGTGTTTTAGTGAGCAGGCTAACATGCTATCTTTCCATGTGAATCTGCGTTGGCATTCGCCATGTTGCATCCTGCTCTGCGCCGTGTAATTATATGTATATTTTCTTTGTGTTCGGCGTTGTTGATGGCGAATGACCAACACTGTTTTCGTTTTGTCTCAAACACCGGACAGGTATGTTGTCTGTTGCACAGAAGTTATTGTGATTGGAAGTGTATTTTGTAATTCTGTTTAATTATTGTGAGTGACTTTGGATCTGACCGAGAGTGGCGTTGTTGATGGCGGATGACGAACACTGTTTTCTTTTTGTCCAAAAAACTTGGCAGATAGCAATAAATGTCCAGTGCCAAAGCCAGTGTCTCCCATCGTCTGCTTCACAAGTTAAACACAATGCAGACTATCGGTGAGGAGGCCACGCCGGTAACATCCGGGCCGTGACCCGGATCCATCGTGGATCAGAACCAGCTTGGTCACCGGATGTTGCTGAACGCCATTGCAAGGTATTCTTTTGTTGTTTGAGTTTGCATTGAAGTGACATTTTTTTTTTTTTTTTTTTTTTATTGCAATTTCTTTTCTTTCACTCTTTTCATTGCCTTATGTAAACGGACATTTTCAGGTTTTTTTTTGATCTGAATAAAGTATTAAGTGAAGAAAGTGGCATTTAATATTGGAAGGGGAAAATGTACCCTATTTTGATTCTGGTTTTAGTTCCAGGAGGGGGAGATATATAAGTGAGCATACTCCAGTTAGAGCTCCAGGTAATGTGGGCTCACCTGCCTTAAGCTCCACCAGGCTATCTAATAGTATATTCCCTAACAGTAGACCCACTGAAATGCTTTCAGCAATTCCAGACATTACTGACTCAGCTCTGAGTGATAAGCCTCGGTAGCAACCTATCACTGAAGCCCCATGAGAACCTAAAATTGATAACGGTTATTTTTTAACAAATTTTCGATGAAATAACATTTTCAAGTATGTCCCTTCCCGACTTCTATGGCATGGTGCCTGTAGCAAGCGAGGACCAGTCGAGGATTGGATCTGCCTTAACAAGGCTGTCGATGAAGCTGAGTAGGGCTTAGCGAGACAAGGCAGACACAATGACGATCGCCCTCGAGAGGTAACCATGATGTTTGTGAAGTATTGTCCAGATCCCTCTCTCGCTGCAGTGTTAAGGTTCAAAGCACCAGACAAGTGGACAGCTGGTAAAATACAAAAACATTTCGACTGTTCAGATTGAGCTGAAGGAAGAGTCACTTTCCAAGCCAAGTCGATTCACTACAGCTAGACCTGTGGCAGCTCATTGTTCAAACAGCTGCAGCTGACCTATCAACTTCAGCGGCGCCGCCTGTTCAGGTTGAGTTGAGTGCCACAACTCACTGCTGCCTGATTTTTTTTTAGCAAGTGTACGCTCAAGGAGGCCAATGAGGGTCTTTATGCAATTCTCATCAACCCTCAGGTTGATGAGATGGAGGAACAAGGGATAATACGGAAGTCGGTGAGTGACTATGCTTCTTCATTGGTGTTAAAAATAATAGAAGTTCGAGGATCTGCACAGATTTCCGATGGCTGAAAAACAAGCACGCTAAAGGCTGCTCACCCGCTCCCACATCAATCAGACTGTCTGGCTGCTTTGGGTGGAAATACCTTTTTCAGCACACTGGATGTGACATCCGGTTTGTTTCTATAACATCCCCATGGCTGAGGAGGACAAGAAGTACACTGCCTTCACTACGCCACTGGGCCAACACGAGTACAACTGGATGCCGCAGGGACTGTGCAATAGTCCTGCATTATTTATGCTCATGATGTTGAGTATATTTGGGGATCTCAACTTCAGCAGCTTGTTATGCTACTTGGATGACCTACTCGTCTTTGCGCCAACTGAGGAGGAGGCCTTTAAGAGGCTGGAGAATGTTTTTCAACGGCTGCGAGACCACAATCTTTAAAGTCCTAAGAATTGTAATTTGATGCAAGTGTCTGTCAAGTTTTTAGGCCATATCATCAACGGCAGTGGGGGGGCTGTGAATCTGGCAAAGGTCAAAGTCGTATCCAAAATGTCCAAAACTGATCTCATGGAAGATGATGGATGTCTTCCATGTCCTCAGTGCGGAGGATCAATCCTTTTTGGGGATGATATTCTATGCTAAACCACTCTTTGCTCTCACTGCTGGACAGAAGAGAAAAGGAAAAGTGAGAGTTAAGATACAGAAAACTTAGATCTGATGACTTGAATCCAGCATGTGACGAAGCCCTTGTCAGTCTGAGAGTCTACTGAACTCTGCTCACACTGATTTCTCACACACACTGATCCTGTCAATCGATGCTTCTTTGGATGGGCTCGGTGCAGTATTGTCACAGATGACAATTGGTGAAAGTAAGGCACGACACATTGCTTTTGCAAGCAAGACCCTGAGCTGTTCACAAAAGAGGTATTTGGCTCACAGGCTTGAGATTTTGGCGTTGAAGTGGAGTGTGCGCGAAAGGTTGAGCCATTGACTAAAAGGTAGCTCGTTCAAAGTATGGACCGACAACAATCCACTCATATATAATGAACAAGCCCAAATTCGATGCCTGCGAGCAGTGCTGGATCGCCAAGCTCGCCTCATACACCTTCAATCTGAAGCACATTGCATGGGTCAAGAACATAGTGGCTGACACTCTCAGCCGGGACCCGTTCGCTAGAACAGTTGGTCAGAGGCTTATCTCAGAGTGTTATGACAATCTACTTGCCGTCGTTGATGGCCGATGACCAACACTGTTTTCTTTTTGTCTAAAACACTCGACAGACAGCAATAATGTCCAGTGCCAAAGGCAGCACCTCCCATCGTCTGCTTGCCACATTAGATCAACTCAGGTAAACGGTACTGAGGCCAGGCCGGTTACACCTACAAAGGAAGACTTACATGGGGAACTAACTCAGAAACTTAAGCTGGGATTAGGATACTCATGAGACTAACAAGCCCCCAACATAGGATGGACTGAAGAGGGAGGGGTATAACATTTTTCAGGTCTTGGTTTCTGTACAGGAAGTGATTGAGTTCTCTCCAGTGGTGCGATCAATATAATTTAATGGCTGGAATGTATGTGCCAGCTTCAGAGGAAAACTGCTGACCAGCTGGAAAGTAAATGCATTTTTTTATGTTTTATTAAGGAATCTAAAACTCCTCTTTTGTCCTCCAGTGCGGCAGCACCACCACCACCACCACCACCAGCTCTCCATCATGATGCCCAGCTTGGAGAGCCTCGCTGGGCTTCGCACCCACGACCGGTGTCCCTCCCATCCATCACAGACTGCCGCATACCCATGGGTGCTGGAGGACAGTGTTTCTCATCACACTCCTCCAAGCACCTGTCAGGAGAGGAACAATCACACACACACACACACACACACACACACACACACACACACACACACACACACACACACACACACACACACACACACACACACACACACACACACACACACACACACACACACACACACACACAGTTTCCTTATGTATGTGTGTTTGTACGTATCTGTGTGAGTGTTACGTTTCAAGCGACAGAGGCTCTGTCCAGCTGGTACCCGTCACGGCTACACGGTGACAAACTTTGTGCGTGTGTGTGTGTGTGTGTGTGTGTGTGTGTGTGTGTGTGTGTGTGTGTGTGTGTGTGTGTGTGTTGCTTTTTAACACATGAGGAGTTTTCCATTAGTATTCCCTAGTGCAAGCATCCGCCCCTCAGCTCTGTCCTGATTGGTCCACACACAAACAGACACACACACACGCTCACACACAAACAGAGACACACACACACACACACACACGCCCCAGATGGCTTTATAAGGTGCTAGAGCAAGCATCTGGAACATCCATTACCTGGAACACGAACACACACACACACACACACACACACACACACACACACCTCAACTCCCATCATGTGTAACTTTCTATGATTCAACGCTGTGAAGACAGAGTGACACGCTCTATTTGCCTTCATTCCCTTCACACTAGCATCACTATTAAGGAGTTCATCCTTATACACAAGTACCTCTACTAGTACAACCCTTAACACTAGAATTACTTCCAGCACATTTTTACACACAAGCACCACTCCAAGTACACTCAAACATCACTACTAGTACAGACTAGCACCGCTAGCACCACTACTAGTACATCCCTACACACTAGCATCACTAATGGTACACCCCTAAACACTAGCATTACTGCTAGTACATCCCTACACACTAGCATCACCACTAGTACAGAATGACTAGCATCACTACTAGCACACTCCTAAACACTAGCAGTTGTGCCTGGCTCAAGGTTTCTAAAGATCTCTCCTATGACCTCGGGTCTACCTCCACCTCACCACCCATCAGTAACGTACGACAGAGCTAGTTTGCTTTTATCTAAAAACGGTTTTCCAAGTGAGCTTTAAAACCATCAAAGCATTTGATCTATATTCAAGGAACTCAAATATTGTGTTGCTTAACATTTAAAAGAAGAGAGAGCAGCTTAATGCACAGCTTCTGCTGTAGCGAGTTGTTTGTTTCAACAATTAAAAGCACAGCTTTTGCTTTTCTGGTTCCAATGCAGCAGTGTCAACAGGAAGACTTTGATATGAATGAATCCAGCGTGTATCTCGCTCGCAGTCTCCATTAAGCGAAGATGTGTAATTATCTGTTGATACAGAGAACGCAACAGCATGCCTTCGGCAAGGAGTAAAGCAGAAGGAATGAATGGGTGGAGGAGTAGGAATCAGTGAAGGAGGAATATAACAATTTGCTGGATTTTTAAGGCTCTGCAGCATTCTCAAAATAACAAAAGCAATTCATCAAATACCTTCCCATATCCCCTACCCAGAGAAACCCGGTAACTCCACAAAATTCTCTCTCTCTCTCTCTCTCTCTCTCTCTCCCTCTCTCCCTCTCTCTCTCTCTCTCTCTCTCTCTCCCTCTCTCCCTCTCTCCCTCTCTCCCTCTCTCCCTCTCTCTCTCATGTCTGTGTCCCTATATGCGAGTGTGTTTGTTTACTCCTACATTCCATGTAAACTGTGTCTCAGCAAACTCTAAGGCTCTGAGGAATGCCCTCTGAAAGCCAACAGCCAAACTTCAGTCCTTAAAGACACCTTAAAGTTTGGGAGTGATGTTGTGAACTTTTGAATCACAACAACAAGTTCCCATTACATAGCACACTAAAAGTTAAATTGGATTTCTGCGTGAGAAGTGACGTGCCATTGCTATTCCAAGGGTCGTTACGTTGGTACTTACATTTATGTTTTTGGCACAGGGGAACGGTCAGGGCCCTCTAGGTGCCTGAAACATTCTAGGCATTCAAATTGTATTTTATTAATTCATAATTTGGCAATCAACATCCAAACAAAAGTGTTTGAGGAAATAAACCCTTCAAACCTGCCTATTCAATTTGTGTTTGATTACAAAGGGTTAAATGAAAGAGATCCCTTTGTCAGAATGTTGTTGGAGTTTCTGCAGTTGTTGGAAAGGGAAATGCTATGCATCTCTGTGATTGGTGCTCCCGGCATAATTTCACAGAGGTTTGAGTAATAGTATTTCAATGAGACTAATTTCCAATGACAGTGCAATTTACCAATCATATCTTCCCTCTAAATGGGTGGGCTTTGTTATCTAACTTTATGACAATCGTCGCCTGCTGTGACGGACGCCAAGCCCTCGCAGCAGGGGGGCTGTTTGAGGGCCTGACAACTTCTTGGGGGGCAGGGGGGGGGGGCGGGGTTAGCGCACCCTCTAGTTATGTATTCGTCAAGACAATAATACGATTTTTCTGATTTTTGCAACAGACTTCAAAAACAAAAAACGGAAACTAATCATGTCCCAAAATGTATCATAACTACATTGGTCCACAGCAGGAAACGTAGTGGTTTGACAATAACGGCTCTGAAAATGGGACATGCCTACCTTTTTTGACACTCTTTTCAATGGGCCTGCTTCCACGTCACGTGATCTGCAAAACAAGATGTCGGACACATTCTCAGCAGAAAATGCAATTAGTTGATATCGATCCTGCATTACATAGGCATTTGCAATACAATATACGGATGGAAAAAAGATAATTCAAACAATGAATTGGTGAGAAATTTGCCTTGTCTACACTATTCTCTGTGGAAAAACTATTCTCTGACATTCTCTTAGCAGTACCTAGGCTGTATATTTCCATCCTCCTTTTGACAGGGGGCAGCATCTTGTGTTGTTGCTGCAGTGGGTGCATGTTTCTTGATACAGGCTTAGCTTATTTTTTTATTTTATTTGAAATTGTAGGCTATCACTGAATTCACTTCTCTACCACCCGCTGCTCAGAATCTTACTGTTGAGTCCCTAGATCTAGACCCCAGGTCTATAGCTTACTTTAATGTCCTTAACTAAGAAGTCACCTAATAATTGCATTCCTTCCTTTAGGGCTTCAGCCTCCTAATAATAATATTAATTCATTCGATTTATTTAGCGCTTTTCAATGACCCAAAGACGCTTACAGTGAAGGGGGGACCTAACTCACCACCACCAGTGTGTAGCACCCACTTGGGTGATGCACGGCAGCCAATCTGCGCAAGAATGCTCACCACGCACCAGCTTGAGGTGGAGAGTCAGGGAATTAATGAGTCAGACAATTGTACAGGAGGATTATTAGGGGGGCCAGATTGAATGAGCCTGGTTGGGCCAGGACACCGGGGAAACCCCTACTCTTTTGCGATAAGTGTCCTGGGATCTTTTATGACCTCAGTGAGTCAGGACCTCGGTTTAACGTCTCCTCCGAAGGACGGCGCCTTCCACAGCACAGTGTCCCCGTCACCGCACCTGGGCATCGGGATTGATGAGTGAAGGGGCCAGAGGGAAGAGTGCCCCCTATAGGCCACCACCCGACACCACTTACAGCACCTGGTATTCCCAGGCGGTCTCCCATCCAAATACCAAACATGCCCGACCATGCTTAGCTTCCGAGATCAGACGAGATCGGGCGGGTTCAGGATGGTATGGCCGCAATTCCTAATTGATCATTGTAGAAAAAATTACACCAACACAACTGGGGCGTGGCAACAATTCTCCATATCCATATGGGGAGAGGGTGCTTGTGGACAGCAGGGGTACACCAGACATAAATAGGAAGCTTGCAGTCAATACACACTTAGGATGAGGAAGGACCTCACACATCATCAATTAATGAATTGTTTCAAATAAACCTGCCTCGTTAAATCAATGAGCTTGGTGTTTTGCAAATAGGTTATGGGATGTGTCTTTACCAAGTCTGTCCGTGCGCATCTCTCTGAGTAATGAAACTAGCCCCTAGACAGGGATAAAAAAAAAAATAAACTTGTCATATTGATTACGAAAGTAACTTATTTATTACAACTAAAATGTGTTAACTGGTGGTGGCCTTCAAAAGGCACCTTGGAATATCTGTATATTTCCTAGCCAACGGAACCTAGTTTACTGCAAAAACTAAACGATATATCAGCTGCCACAATTAACGTTGCTATGGTAACGAGGGTGCATGGTTTTTTAGCCGTTGTTGTTTGGAGTAAAAGCCGGCTAAATCATTTATCTTTAGATTAGTAAATGACTGAAGTGCAGTATTAAGGTGACACATCTTCATCTACGTTTGTGTAAAGGACACTTTACACAGAACTCGTTTGCAACGTGAACTGTGCTTACATTGTGTACATCAATGTTCCTCAGTCCCGCATCTATCAAAGAAATCTAGAATCAATCTGACGAAATCATGTTGCATCGGGTTGTATGTGATACCTGTGAATGACAAGGTCAACCAAGGAGCAAAAGCTTTACTTTTGGGATTGCTTTTACTTTGAGAAAGTAGGTCCTGGGCCAAAGATAGATTTAGAAAGTTCATCCAAGTCAGCCCTTCGCCATCGAAATGCTTCAAGTGATCTGAAAGCTACTATTCGTTCAAACATGTGGGGGAACAACACAGAGATGTCCTTTCTCATAATGAGAACGTTAGGAGGAACCAGGACATTTAGACATTTCTCATTAACTGAAATTATATATTTTACATAACCGTAATCTAATTTCCAATCTTACCTCACTTTAGCTTACCTTATCTACCTTATGCTACCTATATTACTCCATCCAGCTTTGCCTTACCTTAACTCCTTCTCTATCTTATTCTGAATATCACCTTAACCTAACCACTCATACTTTGCTTCCAGCACTATTAGTCTTTAAGTCCTAAATGAGGTCCTATGATCTCTGAAGGGTAGAGGAGGTAACAGATGGAAACTCATCCACCTCCTCTGAGCTTCCTTAAGGGAGATAAAGACGGCTTCGACCACCCGAGGATTAATCACCAATTCTTTCACCTCAATACGGTTCCTGTTTGTTTATCGCCTTTACAAGGCTGAGAGAGTGAAATACGCAAGGAGTTCGAGAAATTATCCAAGAAACATATTGAAATATTTGTACATACATGCTGGTTTGGCTCTGCAGGGTTCTGCGCCGTTGAAACATCTCTAGGAGAATTCTGTTTAACACCATGGTGTAACTAACTCATGTCTCAACTAACAATGTTTTTTAGATTCACATCTTAATGTCCTTTCTACACATTCATACGAGCAGTCCAGCAGTTGTAAGTGTACAAACGTGCAGATTGATACACATAAACCCCTCTCTCTCTGGGGGTTCATTACAAAGTGGGTTGGGGAGAAAAGGGAGGGAGTAATTAGAGAAGCAGCCATTTTGGCTCAGGCTCGACAGAGAGTCTGGCTGTGGCGCTCACCAAACAGCTTAATGACTTCCTCTTGTCCAACAGAATCCACTTCATCTCACAGCTCTTAGTCCAGCTGAACACAGAACAACACTGACTAAAATGAGCGGCCATTAGTATGTGTCACACACAATTAGTCTCAGCCAACCTGTTCCATATAACATTCTTCCCAGCAACAACGTGCCCCGAGATTCTTTTGTCCCACTTTTGACATCAGCCATTGTGTTATTGTCCAAGGAAAACAAATGAAAGGTCAGACTCCCTGCTCAATGTTGACAGATTAGGGGAAAGTAATCAATAACAACAATTCACTTTTCACCAAAGTTCTAAATACCTACAACCACCACAATTATCACTGTTGAAATGCCAAAGTATTACTAACAGCCCCCTTCACTTTCACACCATTGGAATGTTTCAGAATCGGACTGCTGTGCGAGGTTTACGTCAGACAGAGTCCTGAGAATTATGTGTGCAGTAAGTTTTTGGATAACACAATATGCATGGGATAATGCCCGACGAGGTGTCCATTATCAGGTATTAATGGACCACGCGGAGGCCCTAGAAGTGTCCGACAATCACAATTTACCTGCTCACGTTTTGACGGCTGAACGGACAATTTGAATGGAACTACTTAGTAGGTGCCCATGTTTCAGGGATTAATGGACACCCTGTAGCCAATGAGAATCCAGTATTCCCCCAGACCATGGTATAATTAAAGTTATTGAAGGGTTCGATTGGTTCTATCTGGATATATTTGGTACATTCTGGTTTTATTGGTTATTGTCTGGTACCCTGTGGGGTTTATGTTGTCTTGTCTTGTTCTATGGGCCATTCTCTAGAGCAGTGGTTCTCAAACTGTGGACGTTATTTGCTATTGAGTGTTACACAAAGGGATTTCCAAAAAATAAAAAAATAAATATCATTTAAAACATAATAATATATAAATTAACCATGGAATCAATGGGGTTTAAAATAATTTTAGCATTTCCTGTAATATTTTGTTTCAATATCAGTTTCGGAGAGATCCACGATTACACAATTATTATTAAACCAATGAGAGTGCCATCTCCCATCTCCTTTAGGAGCCAGCGTATTTGAACCAGTTGATATTTTGACAGCGCGTTTTCAGTCTCCGCTGAGACAGATGCATGATGATGACTCAGTTTATGGCTAAATAATAGGCCTAATTCACACGTGGAATAGCGTTTTCTCTTACAACTTCAGAAACACTGAGTGAAAGAGAAATTAACACATAGCCCATGATATGCAGTCCTGTTGCCACAAAGGTGAGTCTATTTAATGATATGCGGCAATACATTAACAAACGTCATTTGTTACCAGTATTGTATACTTTATCGACTTGTGTTCATAATATGCATGTGTCCCTCCATTAATATACATTGCCATGGACTGTATTATGCATTACCTGTTTAGTTTGCGTGTGTTTAAACGGATGGGTGCACACATATTGTTGAACTGCACGCCAAACATCACCCGCATTCATTCATTCTTTTAAACACTCATTTGCGGTAACACTATGTATTCTCACAAACAAATACTCATCAATCCTAAAAGTTATGGGCTTGTACATGATGTCTGTGTCAAGAAAATATGTGTTTGCTGTACGGTGTTTGCAGATGCATCGTTCAGCTGTTCTTTCCCAAATAATTTAACCAACGTTATCATTTACCCTAAAACAAGATTTTGTTTTGGAAGGCTGGGATATACTTTGCTCGAAATTATTATTGTTTGTATTTTAATAATAAAAATATTTTTTTCTAGACCTAGACGTAGTTTTCCATTGTTACATTTATTAACTAGACCTTTTAATTAATTTCTAATTTAAGTATTTCAATTTAATTTGCTATTTAGACATTATATATGAAGATTATCGCTTAGAACGTTTCAACAATAAACTAAGATATTGAATGTTTGTTTCGCAAGAGGCCAACAAGCACATGCCCTCTCTCATTTTGATTCTTAGTATTTATTTCATGTTTAACCCTAACCCAGAATAATCCTAGAAAGCTAAGATTACTGCCTAGTAAATCAATAACAGCTAAACTCCTAATGATCGCACAAGAAACTTTGCTCCACTGTCCTATTGCACAGCATATAAAAGTGCTTTTTCGCCAAGGTAACAAGTTTGCATGCCTGGGTCTTCCTGTTGACACTGCAGCGTGACGCTTCCTATTGGTATGTTTTACGCTTTAAACTTCTACAATACGACAACTTTAGATGTACTTAACTATTTACTACATTGACTTCAAATTACCTTATGACCTATTTTGCTTAGTCCGTAAAAATACTTCTAGGGAGAGAGTGCTCTGGGAAAGAGTGACGATGCTGTTGCTTTTATTTTGGTGTTAAATTCTCACTGTGTCCTGGTGGACCGCTGGAGCGTTACGATGACAGCGGTGAGTTTGTTTTTGCAGTTGGCCCCGGCTCCGTTTCCCCGTCCAGTGTCCCCGGCTCAGATGATAAACAGTGAACAGAGAGAGTGTACAGAGCTCCACTAGCCACCATGTCAATATACAACTTTAGCACTTTCGATTTGTATGCCACCTACACACACACAGAAACATCCCCACACACATAACCCAAGACAAACAGAGACAGATAGCTTGTCAGTATAGAGTATGAAATTTGATGTCTGCAAATTAATGTAAGAGAAGAGGCAAGCATCCTGTTTTCATTACTCATTCTCTTCTCACAGGTGCATTATGGGAGAGCGAGCAGGAGGTCACATGTGAATGGTGTGGACGTTGAAAGCCTATAATTTCACCGTCATGTGCCATCTCATATACTCCAACTCGTCTCCCTAACTCTAACAGCCCCTGTATACAGAGAAGAGATAGGGCATTCCAGTTCAGTGGATTTGAAGAAAAGCATTAGGACTGGGTATGGCTTCCATGCAGCACAATATGTTCAATAGTTAGCACTATCTATTGCTCACTTTTTCATCTCAACTCTCTCTTTCTCTTCCTCCCTCCATCTTTAAAACTCCCTCTGTTTTGCTTTCTCTCTCATGTTTCTCCTTTCTACATCCTCTCCCCTCCCCTGTTTCCTCCTCCCTGTCTTTCTCATCTTCACTCAGTTACTTTCTCTATCTCTGCAACTCCCTCCGTCCATGGCCGTAGCAAGCTATGAGGTCACCGAGGTCGGGACCTCTGTAATTATTTCCCAAAAATAAGAATAACAATAAAAAAAATTATACAAACAAATCAAATAAATGAAATTATATATAACTATATAATCGGGAGTTGAAACGTCCGGTCTATCCTATCTCCCCTACCTCTAAAAGCCAGCATTAACGAGACTAGAGCATCAATGTTTATAAAGTAAGCAGCATTTCACTTATTTGAACTGAGTGCAAGACTCAAGGAAGGGTAGCTGGATCGAGGCTATGAGAGCTAACTAACTAGATAACTAGCAAAGAGACAGGCCAGGCTGCGGGTTGGTGTTCTCCAATTAAATTCTGTAATCAATATTTGTAAATTGATGGAAGGATTTGGCTTAAGAAGTGCCTGTCCTTTCATATTTTCAAAGGCACAGAATTAAAAATGAATCGTATAACTATAGAAATCAAATACATGGAAATAAAAAATGAAAAACCCTCTAAAATGTTTGATTATTTAAAATTGTATATGGCTATAGCGTATATAGCAGACCCTGGACGTGTGGTTTTTCCTTATAGTTTGTTTTATTTATCATTGCATCTCCCTTGCTATTTTTTCATAATAATATGAATTCATTCAAACCCTTAGTAAAGTATCTTAACATTATCAAAAGTATCATCAAAAGTAACACGTTCAGAGACAGGCCAGCAAGAGAAGAAGAAGGCCAAAAAGATAACGGGAGAATACGCTAGATTTATTTATTGTAAAAAGAAAACCTAAACAAGAAGAAACCACGGAAAATTTGGACCATGAGGATGAGGACAGAGAGGAGAAAATAGAGCAGTTGAGACAGAAGAACAGAGAGGAGGAGAACAGAGAGAACGGAGGAGAACTGAGGAATTTACCACACACACACAAATTTTGCAGTTTTAATAAAAGTATGTTTGTCAACAAGTCCCTCTGTATGATTTTAATTATAGATAATTATAGATATGAGTTTGTGTCATCATAACTCCTATCATGTCCTCATATCTTCAAGTGTATAGCTTGGGTTGTGGTAGTAGGTGTCATTTTGGCATGAATTTTTCTCGTCCAGAAATAAAGTAAATAAGCTCCATTAAAATAAGAAACATTTGGACCTCACACATTTCTAAGCCTTGGCTACAGCCCTCCCTCCGTCTCTCGTCCCCTCTGCATCCCAAACCCCTCTCCGACTCTCTATGGCCCCCCTCTTCACCCCTCCGTCTCTGTTCCCTGATTAGAAGCGAGGCCGTGTGTGGTTTGAAGCATCATTTCCTACGAACTGCTGACTATACGATAATCACCACCTTGCCAGCAATACAAGTCGCAAGTGCTTGCTAATTGCTACGTCTGCAGCAATTATGAGCATGATACGTGCAGTGTGCTGTGTAAAATGTGCCCGTAAAGTTCACACTGTTCGTGCTCTAATGATCGTTACCAGCTAGCTCTATAGACAGATGTCAAACTTTTGATAAAAACCATATACTTTGAACAATATTTTGAAGAATCTAGATCTTAAGTGATGTCATCTTAAATGTGTCCTTCAATCTTATTTTTTCTAAGCCCAAAGTTTCAGATGGGACGAATAGTTTTGTTTTATCAGCATCAATTTGTATCTATCATTGTTGTGCTGCATTTCTATAATTGTACAAGCAGCTGGTAACCGTTGTGTTTGACAAAATTCTTTCAAAGCTCAAAACTTTTTGACTTATTTAGTTAAATCTTAGTTAATCTAATTTAAATCAAACCATACATTTCCCTCTTTTAGGAGAGTCAAGAACACCGGCTGTAAGATAAAAGCACGGTGACATCAATTATAAATGATACTCATAGTGCAGCATATTCCTCGTTGTCACCCAAAGCCGTGATGTGTTTCTTATTGAGCGGAGGAAGAGTAAGCCTCTCTGGCTGGCGTTCATGTCAAACATTCAAGACATTAGGGGGATTTTAGCAGGATTATAATCTGCCATACCCGGTGACACCAGCTGCCAGCCTTCTCTGGTATTATCAAGGCTGGAGGAGGCTAATGAGTGTAATGAACTTTATACTGTCTTCCACCATTTCTGATCCCTTACTTCATGTGAGCTGTGTACATTGGTTAACAGTCCCGACGCAAGAAGTAGAACAACAACAATAGACAGATAGAATATATATGGCTTTTTTTTTCAAAATTATTTGACAAACTGTAGTAACATGCAACTAGCCTGGCTCCGCCCACCTAAGTACTTCCGCTCAATTTAGATTTCCCTTCAGTGCTAGGTCTGGGTCTGCGGTATGCTAATTGATTTTCTCCTTCCAAATTTT
This sequence comes from Gadus chalcogrammus, assembly GCF_026213295.1. NCBI lineage: Eukaryota > Metazoa > Chordata > Actinopteri > Gadiformes > Gadidae > Gadus > Gadus chalcogrammus. The sequence goes on from NC_079421.1 coordinate 1,438,533, forward strand.
TTCACTTTATCTTAAGCCCCTCCCTCTCTCTCCACTGGCCCCTCCCTCTCTCTCCACTGGCCCCTCCCTCTCTCTCCACTGGCCACTAAACTAAACAGCTGGCGCTCCCTCCAAAGCATGCTCCGTAATTCTTTCCCTGAAATCTAGGGGAAATCTAGGGGTTATCATGGATTCAGATTTACATTTCGACAGTCGCATCAAATCAGTTACAAAATCTGCATATTATCACCTTAAAAATGTAGCAAGACTTAGAGGGCTCATGTCCACCGAAGACTTACAAAAACTGCCTTTGACACTATAGTAAGCTTGATTACTGCAATGGTCTCCTAACAGGTCTCCCAAAACAAACTCTGAGGAAGCTTCAGCTTGTTCAGAATGCTGCTGCTAGAGTTCTAACAAAGACCAAAAAATTTGAACATATTAGGCTACACCAATTCTTAAATCGTTACATTGGCTTCCTGTATGTCAGAGAATTGATTTTATCATGTTGCTAACCTATAAATCCCGACATGGTTTAGGCCCAAAATATTTAACTGATATGCTTCCACTACATAAGCCTTCTAGACCATTAAGATCCTCTGAGACCAATCTGTTAATTATCCCCAGAGTAAACACGAAACATGGGAAAGCAGGATTTAGTTACTATGCAACAAATAGCTGGAATAAACTCCCTGAGGATTTAAGACTTGCCCCAACTCTGAGCACCTTTAAAACAAGACTGAAGACTTTTATGTTTGCTATAGCTTTCTGCTAAATCGTAAATACATTGCACTTTCTAAAAAGCTTTTCTAACTTTTCCTTTATTTTCTATTTTAATCCTAACATGCCTTTTTAACTTTCTATTTTACTAATTTCTTTGCATATGTTTTCTTTTACTTATCTATTATTTTATTTGATTGTATGACAATGTTTGTATGTGAAGCACTTTGAGTCTGCCTTATGTATGAAAAGTGGTATATAAATAAAGTTGCCTTGCCTTCCCTTCCCTACCCTCTCTCTTGCTAATAACACACCATCAAACCACCATGTCCCGGCATCTAGGATCAACAATAGGTCATTGTGTCCCTGTGTCTGACCCAGGGACAGTTCATTTACCACTCTCCCACAAACACACACACACACACACACACAGCTGGTGAGAGACTGATTGCAGAAGAATGAGATGAGGCGAACTGATCATAGCAACACCCAGAGTGGCCACGGCTGCCGTCACCCACACGTCTATCCTTTAGCGTGCACGACCCACACACGCTCGACATATCAAGTGAGATTATCTTATTAGATAGTGAAGCGTTGCTAAGCTTGTAAGTACATTTTGAATCCCTGTCAAACCGGCTTGGCTATTAATATATCTCTTTATCCCTCTCTCTCATCAAGCCTCTGTCCCTTTCTCCCTATTGTATTTCCCTGGATGCCTCTTTCTCTCTTCCTCTGTTGCTCTCTGACTCTCTCATATTTCCCTCGATGCTTTTTCATGTTGATGGAACGGCCCTGCTCAAGGGCAACATCAGGGTTATCGTCTGGTATTTACCCTGACCTCATCGTCCGATCACATGTCCCTTCCCGTTCACATGATCCAGGCACATACCTGAGGCCATGTGTGGACCTTGACTGGACCAATGGCCAGGTGAGACTTCTACATGAGGATCTCTGTTGCAGCTCTCTATGTAGAGACCGTTCGAGACCAGTTCAAGTCAAAGAAAAAATTATCGTCTTCAGCTGAAGAAATGTTGTATTTTATTTGCCTGTCCTGAGAATAATTCATCAATGCAAAAATTATTCCTGCATCACATACATTTTCAGATTTAAGAATAATGTCTTTAATTATAAAAATATAATTGGAGAGTCGATTTATTTTTCTGTGGGATGAATAGATTAGCGTCAAGGCGAATAGATTAGAGATGAGATAATGGGATAATGGTGCAAATAATAATAATAATAATGTGTGTGTGTGTGTGTGTGTGTGTGTGTGTGTGTGTGTGTGTGTGTGTGTGTGTGTGTGTGTGTGTGTGTGTGTGTGTGTGTGTGTGTGTGTGTGTGTGTGTGTGTGTGTGTGTGTGTGTGTGTGTGTGTGTGTGTGTGTATACCTGTGCGTTTTACACATGCTAAACCAATTGTTGTAGCTGCCCAGGTCAGGTAATCTTTACTAACTACGGCATTAGTCTTAATGAGCTCTAACCTTAACAAGAGTAAATCTTTACAAGAAGTCTGACTGTGTTTCAGGCTCACCCTATTGTTCTTCTAAGCGCTCATCTACTTGTATCTTCGACTCTATCGAAACAGAATTTCAATATCATTCATACTTTTTTCAGAATCACAGTTTAAAGTGTAATTCCCGCGGAAATTTAAGCCAGGGTCTTATGTTTTGGCATGTAAAAAAACAATCAAATAAGCCTCAAGATACATTTTTCATTGAAAATCGAGTATAGAGTTTGCCCGGCGCAATGTTTGCCTTCCATGTTATTGGCTAGGGGCACAGCGAGCGCTTCAAAATCTGCATTTTTTAACCAATAATTTACGGTAGCCGGTCATCAACTTCCAACTGGTGAGGCACAGACTTGGAGAAAAGTATTTTTTAATAAACACCCGCTACGCTAACTAAGTTGTTGATGCTTTGTTTGATGTGTAGGGACCCTAATCATGCTACTGCAGAGGCTTGGTGCTATTTTGAGCTATATTAGTCGTTAAAAAATGCAGATTTGGAAGCGTTCCCTGTGCCCCTAGCTAATAACACGGAAGCCAAACATTGCGCCGGTCAAACTCTATGCCTGAATTTAATGAAAAAAGTATCTGGAGGGCTTATTTGATGGGTTCACATGCCCAAAAGGATCCTGGGTTCAATTTTCACCGGAATTACAGTTTAAGTTGAATTTCATACCCGCTTCGTATATTTCCAGTTGGTCTCATTGATGGTCTCAATGCTTGGTCTAAAACGATGCTTGCCTGTCCAATAGTAATTAGGGGCGAGGGAGGGCCATCAGACCTGTCACTCAAACCTCCGCGCCAGTGGAGATTTGTTTCATGATGGTCGAACATTAGTCAAACATTTTATGCATGACTATTTTGAGCTCATGTACCAAACATACATTTTCTGCTGCTGTGTCCCGGCAGACGGAGTGCGCGTGCATGTCTGTGTGTGTGTAGCGTAAACGTTCTTAAGGGCGTATTCACACCCGCCTTGCTTGGTTCGAACCAAACCAAAAATATCGCTGTCGCAGATATTTTGGGCTGGTGTGAATACAAACCATCGAACTTTGGTGCGGACCAAACAGTCGGAACGAGAGCCAGCCTGCGAGGTGGTCTCGGTTCGGCGACCGAGACCAGTGAAGACGCGGAGAAAAAGAAAAACAGTGAGAATAGATGTTGCTTCTCCTGTTGACAAGACAATGCGGATGACCTGTGGGGGCTCTCGTTAGCGGCTGGCTTGCAGACAGACCTCTGAGGTGAACTTTGGTGAGACGTGCTTTCTGTTCAGATGAGGTTCCTAATACATCTGCGCTGCAAAATGGGAGCTCTGAAAGGTTATTAATACCATCAGCTTCTCTTTCATCACTAATGACCCTATCAGCTAGAGAAGAGATTAGGAATTATCCCTACGCTCGTGAAAGGAGCAGTTATAATTCCAAATGGCATCCACCAACGGCAAAACGACCAAAGCATCCCTGAGCAAAATTCTAACCTCTTCCTGCTCCATAATTATATGTATCTCATAACTACATTACTGCTACTACTCTCTGTTTAAGAAGAACCATCTCCCAAAATCGGTAGTGCGTTTATGCCCCCCCCTCCCCCTTTAATATCATTGACCATCTTGGAACTCGACACATAGAACAGTCTTTGGGCGACAACAGAGTGCGCCGAGGGAGGGAGGAGAAGAGGAGGAAAGCAAAACACACAAACCATCAGATTCACTTCAGGTCCATATGGTAACCACTAGAGTGTTGTAAATATTCCCTTTGATCCCATCAATCTGGCGGCATGGAGTGTTGCGGTGGGTTCATATGAGGTATACGACTGCAAAGGGATCGGGAAACAAGGACATCCCAGGTTCTCATGACGGACTCCGCAGATACATGTTTAGCTGGCAATCTGCAACCTGGCCCTTTCCAGAGCCGACGAATGGAGCAGGAGGACGGACAGGGGCAGATGGAGCAAGAACTTTCATGATGGCATTAATGATGACTGTTGCTAAGACAGTGTTCATGATAGCTGCTGCTAACATGTAGGTGAACTCTGAGAAAGTGAAATGACAGCCCTGACCTATTTCTGTGCGAGGGGTAATGATTCGTGGAGGTCTCGCGTCAGAGATGAGAAATGAAACATACCACACAGGGTTATTTATACGTCTGAGTTTCTGTTTTTTACAGGAGATGGATTGCAGGGGATGGAATGTTTAAGACTATGCCTATCAAAAAGTTTTGACGTCAATGCAGTCGAAGATGTATTTGCAGAACCACTTTTTTTAAATTTTTTAATGGTTATGCTTTTAAATGGTTATCTCCAAACCTCAAACCAACAATCTGTGATCAAATAACTAAACCACCACCTTCTCAGAGTGGGCTGGATCATGGAAGCTCCATCTCTGAATTGTAAACAAAAACCACAACATAGTGCTTGGCTTGAAACCTAGCAGCCACAAGAGAAACACATTATAATTTCGGATAGCTCCAGATACAACAAAAACTTATATTAAATACAGCAAAATATGTCATTTTCTCTGTGTCACTGCCTCATGCGTCTTTCAAGGGTAACCATCATACTCGGCTATCTAATATCAGAGAGCCCTGCTCATTTCGCATGTTGCCACAAAAAAAGCGGTCTGCAACATAAAGAAAGATCATGGAAATTCTGCCCAAATCGCCATGAAACAGACTACCATTATTTTCAGATCATCCATTATGAAACCCGAAATTCTATTATGTTCTAAAATTGTTGGTATCCCTAACAACAGCTAACCACTTTAACTACTATAAGCATATAATTAAATATAGGTTATTGCTACACTGGTCCGCAGTATTCTCAAGTTCAAAAACAATTCCCATGTCATCATCAACTGCATCTGATCCTGAATCAGATGCAGTTGTATGCTAGACATCAGCTCAACATCACAGAAACATCTGCAATAATACCTGTGCACTGATCTTAACCAATGGCGTTATGAGTGGCCAGGGGAAGGATCTTAGGTCTGTTGTACATGTAGGGTGAGAGAGGAGACAGGAGCGGGAGAGAGGAAGAGATAAAAGGGAAGGACATGAGAGGAGAGGAGGTGAAAGTGGGTGTAGGGGGGAGTGAGGTTATGCACAAAGAGATGAGTGGTTAGGAGGGTTAGGTGGAGACAGGACAGGGGAGAGGATGCAATGTGAGGATAAAAAGAGGGCGAATGGGAGAGGCAGTGAGTGTGGGTGGGTTCATTCCAGCCAGAGGAATCCTCCTGTATGTCTACAATCCAAACAGCCGACATGAAAGGAGAGCGCAATTACCAAACCATATGCCCAATCAACAAGATGACACAACCAATAACTCAACATTTCTCTCTCTCTCTCCCTCTTCCCCCCTCCCTCTCTCTCTCTCTCTCTCTCTCTGAAGTGTAGATTTCTTTCCCATCAAGAGAAACTTGTTCCTCTCAAAACTTTGGCTTCGCTGTTCCCGGGGGAAAACAATAATTTTCTCAGATCTATTACTTGCTGCTAAGACAAAATCCTTCCAATTCACGAATAACTTTAAACAAGATAACTCAATTTTCAAACGATGACATTTTGCCTTGCTTTCATGGTGGCTTAGTGGTCAGCACAGAAGGGTCAGGTTTCAAGTTTCGTCTATAAAGAAAATGTGGGTGCATTATTCTGGGGGTAGTAAGCTCACTTAGGGTAAGTGCCCAAAATGTGCACTGATATTTAATACATTTTAAGCTAACATTAAAGTTGAATGTGACTGAATACATATTTTGCGATTTACATAATGAATATGATTATTTGTTGCAAAAAACAGAGAGTGTCACTTTCAATCCCTCCAGCCCTCTTTCCCTTCTTGAATAGATGGCATCTTGATCTATAAATAGCATGCAGTCTCTCTCCCAGAAGCCCTCTGGATGACATGTGATGAAGGCACATTCTCTGCCACTCACCGAAACAACAGGCAATGCGCGCCAAATCTACCTCGGTACCTTATCATGCGCCTGCCATCTCTGAATAGGTCAATTGTGCAACTAGGAAAGGAATGAAATTATATGAGGGGCCGCCTTGGACATAATTCATGCTTGGTCTTACACACACTATTGTAAACCTGCATATACACATCTATGCTCATATACACACAGACTATTAGACTCCTTATATATGAATGTATGAGATAGTTTATAGTCATGTATGTGAGAGATCATATAGTTTGGTATGTGAGAGAGTATAGTAGTATGTGAGAGAGCATATAGTTTGGTATGTGAGAGAGTATAGTAGTGTACGTGGGAGAGTATAGTAGAGTATGTGAGAGTATAGTTATTTATGCAAGAGAATAAAATAGTGTGTTTGAGAGAGAATAGTAGTGTGTGAGAGAGAGTATAGTTGTTTATGTGAGAGAATATAGTAGTGTGTGCTAGAGAGAATAATTTAATAATAATATATTGCTACCCCTAGATATCAAGATTTCTCCCACCATCTCCATTGTTAAAACCAGATTAAAAACCAAACTGTTTGGAGATGCATTTCACTAACCCACTATTGCACCTGTGCTCCATTAGAATATTTTTCTTACTTGTGTTGTGTGTTGTATTTTATTTTTTCATTTTGTGTATTGTGTTTTGTTATTAATTAATTTCCATGTTTTCGTTTTATTTAAATTATTGATCTTTTTCATGATATGATATTTTAATCTATGTGATTTTTTCATGCCTATGTTAAGCAAATTGGGCAACCTTTCTGTGTATGAAATGGGATACATAAATAAAACTTGACTTGACTTGTTTGTGAGAGTATTGTTAGGTGTGTGTGGGAGTTTGACTGAAACAGAGGTGAGTTTGATTCATCAGTTCCTGATTGGCTGACAGAAGAAGCGGTAGCTTCTGGCGCTCAAAATACTGCGCTGTCATTTCACTCTGAAATTTCCAGCGATTCCGTTATGCTGCGTTCACACCAAAAAGTAATTTGGTCGCTTGTTAGCGTGGCCGCCTGAGTTTGCGATGGCCATGGCCAGTCTTAAATTATTGTGGAAGTCTATAAAAAAGTAGCTGTATAAAACCAAGTGTAACATTGTTAAAAAAAAGGGAACTTTTGACCATTTTGGCGCATCGCCAGCAGCAGTTTTGCTGCAAACAAACAATTTGCCGCGGGGTAAGATGGCCACGTCAGGCGATCCAAACGAACCCCGAGCACTATATAAGCCGAAAAGCCCATACTGGTGTTTTAACATTAGGCTACTTCAAGGTCAGGGGTTTGTGAGTTCTTTCACCTTTTTAAGGAGACCTGAAGAGTGGAGGAAGCACAACACAAGTCCCCAACACAGTGGTAGGACCTTGGGAAAGTCCAGATCACATTGTCAACAATACACAGCAAATTCAACCCGAGCTGTAAAGACAAAACTTGAAGATCTAGAGCAAGAGATCTTATTTATATCTGCTAAGGCCAGTGGTAGGAATTTTTTTTTTTGGACAAGAGAAGTGGACGTCAAATACTGAACACATGCAGTGTCTCAAGCTCCCTGGTGGAAGAGAGACAACTGACCCAGCAGACATCAGGTCACTTTCATTGTTGTTTTATGAAGATCTGTTTAGAGCTGAGGATTGTGATGAATCAGCGGGGGGTGAGCTCCTGCAAGATTTACCACGATAAGAGAGGAGGAGGCCCTGAGTGGGCCTGTTGGGGGAGTTCTACAAGGCTTTTTGGTCTCCTTTAGGACCAGACCTGCATACCGTCCTCCAGGAGTCTATTGGACAGGGAAGTCTACCTTTAAGTTTTCGTAGGGCAGTCCTGGCTTTGCTGCCAAAAAAAAGGGGATTTGGGATACTTCAAAAATTGGCGCCCTGTCTCTCTCCTATGCGTGGACACAAAGATCTTCTCCAGAGTAGACCCCGAAGCCATGTGTTTTGAGAATAATGGCTGGCTGATGAAGTTATGGGCTGGCTAGCCGGCTCAGCCAAAACCTAAATGGCTGCTGCAGCCGCCAAATTTTTCATGGCTACAAATGGCTGACATTTTTCGTGTGTATGACTCTATGTGATAGGGCTTTGGCTTTTTCCCAAAAATCCTATTCGAAGATCGTTTGTTTATTAATATTCAAATATATTCGAATATTTATTAATAATATTTTGACCATTAAATGCCTTCAGTAAGACCTGGATTGGGCTTTTCGAGGTTTGTTTACCGGCGTTGCTATGGTTACCGGTCTTGCATGTTCCAACGGTTTATTAGGTTTCTAATAAATCGCTGTCTAATCAATACTTCATTCACATTCAGAGTCAAAGCCCTACTACGTGATGGAATTATTACTTGATGCAAATAATTCTAGCGGGCTCAGCCAAAGTTTATCAGATGGCGGCTTATTGTGGCTCATACAATTATTGGCTGGTGGCGGCTGAAATTCGAAATGGCGCAAATGGCGGCGCCATGCGGCGGCTTCGGGGTTTACTCCAGAGCACTCACCAATAGGTTAAAGGCTGTAGTAGGCTCAGTGGTCCATAGTGATCAAACATAATGCATTCCAAATCGATTGATTTTTGATAACCTGTTTCTGGCTCGTGACATCATAACCTTCATAGCCTTCTCTCCTTAGACCAGGAGAAGGCTTTTGATCGGTTCGACCACGGCTTTCTGTTACGACTTTAGAGGCTTTTGGGTTTAGTACAGTTTTCCTAGGCCTCATCAAGCTGCTATATAAAGACATTTTTAGCATCCTTAAAATAAACGGCTCACTCACTAGCCCTTTCTCTGTTTCCAGAGGCATACGGCAGGGGTGGGGCCTCTCTGGGCTGCTTTATGCCATCTCTATTGAACCTCTCCTTGTGATGCTGAGGGCACGCCTGGGCAGCGTCGCTGCACCAGGGATTCCACAGGCCCCTACCGTGTCGCTCACAGCCTATGCGGATGATGTAACTGTGATTCTGCAGTCGCAGGAGGATGTGAAGGTGCTCTCTCAGGTTTTACAAACCTACCAAAGAGCTGCATCTGATAAGATCAACTGGGAGAAATGTTTTTCCTTTTTTAATTGGAGACAGGCAGGACTCAACATCACCGGTATTGCCACAACGTTGTGTCTGGAATTTGGATGGTTTTAAGTTTTTGGGGGTACAACTAGGAACTGTTGCATATATGGATAAGAACTGGGAGGGAATGAAAGAGAAAATAGCAGTTCGGTTGCAACGGTGGAGGTGGATATTACCACAGCTCTCATGTACAGGGCGGGTGCTGGTGGTCAATAACCTGGCGCCGTCGATGTTGTGGCACAGAGCGTTCGTAGTTGACCCCCCTGTCTCCCTCCTCTGTAGTCTCCAGAAGATTTTGTACATTTATTTTGGGATGGGTATCATTGGCTGGCCCCGGGGGTTTTGTGCCTGCCAGTTGCTGAAGGAGGGCAGGGACTGATTCACCAAGCAAGTAAGGTCGCTTCTATGAGACTACAGACGGCCCATAGTCTCCTCTATGCGCCCGACAGTGTGCTTTGGGTTTCCTTTGGGGCTTTTCCCCTGGACAGACAATCGATGGATACAAGGGTTTCAACTCCCTTTTTTCTATAAATATGTCCTGGAAGCATGCAATATACTAACTGTCTCTAGAAAACCAGATGAACATTATGTTACAGTAGAGCCCCCTTTTTTTATTTTCTCATGCCCACCCAGGAGAGAGTCGGGGATAGCTTGATCTCTGCTTTCACGGGAGCAGGCTTGACCAAGTTGGGACACCTGCTAAGCTGTGAGAACGGAAGGTGGAAGTTGGCAGTGGAGGTCAGTGCCCAGACTGGACCGAGGAGACTGGACCTGGCCTGGAGAGACGGCGGGCGGGAGATTTGATTTGTGCTTTGCACTATGATTGTCAAGATCTGTTTTGATTCATGCTTTTCACGCAATTAAATGAAGAAACATTGATTGTTCGCACTGTCTCCTGCCCCGTTTCTTTGTTACGTTTGAGCCGCGTAACACTGCGGCGGGTGGCTGACCGGTTGGACAGGCTCAGAGTCTCGCTCCCGACCAGTCTCAGTGCTGCAGCAAGCAGCGTGGTAGCTGGAATACAAGAACGGGTGGTTTTCCCTGATCTTCTGATATCTCCTAAGTGTGTATCTAGAGGAGAGGGACACCTGCTGACCTTTAATGGTCTTACTGATTTAGTTTTTGCCCTTAGTAGACAGAAAGTCACTCTATCACATATGCAGCAAATCCCTATTTTTTCTGCAGTCATGGTTGGGGAAACTCGTATTTTCATTGCGGTACATAAGGGAGAGAAAGGAAAATGTACACTGGCAAATTTCCTTCTCGAGCCGGAGAAGGAGGAGGGCAATGGGAAGGATTTAGTGGGGGTGTTTAAAGTGATGGTCAGGACCAGGGTGGCAGCTGATTTTGCGTACTATAAAATGACTGAGTGTTTGTGCTTCAACCAGCGGAGGTATATTGGTGGAGTCACATGCTCAGTGGACTCCACTGATGGAATCTCTTTCCAGTTTTAAGACAATGTTTTTATTTTTTCTTCCTTTTGGTTTGACGTAACAAAGGGAAAAGATGATGTATGTTTTTTGAGGTAACACATGGCCGAGTTATGAAATAAATGTCAAAAGTCTCTCTCTCTCTCTCTCTCTCTCTCACGTTTCGTTCTGTGGAGCACGTAAAGAAATGCTCCCGTTCAAATTGAATGAGTTTTTGAGGAGGTCTTCTGCAAAAATCTGAAATATTGACATCTAATCTTACTACTATATAGTAGTAGGCCTTTCGGACAAGTTACTGCACACTTGTGCGTGCGTGCGTGTGCACGCACACGCACACACACACACACGCTCAAACATAATATATCTCTCCTCCTTGAGCCTCCCGAAATGACTTTCGATATTAATATCCCCCCTCCACCCTGCCGACTGTTTTAGTTGGCCAGGTAACTTGAAGAGAGGTTTATTCTCTATGACGTATTCTTCTGGTAAAAATGAATAAATAAAACATCTTAAACTCTCACGTAAGGTAGCCAATCAGCAATCTTGCCCTCACACCCCGCCTTCTCTCCCTGTCCCCCACACAAGCCCGTGCTTTATTTCACTATAGTTCGATAAGAAACTGCCATAGCTGTTACACTTGGTAACGATATGCGTATCGAACCGAAATCCCGACATTCAGAGCCATGAACCTGTCTCGCGGTGGCAGAAGGCAGAAGCGCGACAGACCCTTCCTAACTCCCATTATCCTTCCAGTCCAGATCCAGCCACATGATATGAGCTGCTAGTGGCAGGGTTTCCGTTGTCCGGTAATAAAAAAAGACTACCACGCTTTAACGGGAGGGTTAGGCAGAACCCAAGTGCACAGACTGACAATGGTGACAGGGCAGTCCAAAGGTTTATGGATTGCACCGATGATCAGCGTTGGAGAAACAGTTCTGGAGTTGCAGGAAAGCTCTGTGAGTGTCGAGAGACGATCCGGCAGAGATTGATTAGAGAGAGAGGATTGATAGAGGAAGCACAGGTGAAGGTGGTTGAGCTAATGAGGTGAGATCAGCGTGGCAGGCAGGTGAACGGGAAAATCAGGAGCGGACCATGACACGCACACACGCTACCGCTCACTCTCCTCGCTTGTCCACTCACTCGCTGACGTCACACACACACACACACACACACACACACACACACACACACACACACACACACACACACACACACACACACACACACACACACACACACACACACACACACACACACACACACACACACACACACACCTCGTACTACAATGCCTCGTTATTGCGAATCAGACATTCATCATCGTTTTTTCCCATGTATTTGAAAGTTAGGCTATTAAACATGTTGCATTCTATACGGCCTGATTATGTTGTTGTTTAAGCTACATAGCCTATTAAGAAGCGATAATAGGATATTTGACCGGCATGTCATGAAAACGAAACCTATGCAGGTCACTTTGACCGGCACTGTCTTTTTTCTAGTTAGTGCTACCAAACTATTCAAATTACTATTATTTATTCAACATTAATATTTTTAAATACGTAAGCCTAAACAACAAAACTAGTTGATGATTTTTTTGCCTACCTGCAACTATCCTCTAACTGCATCAGTTGACGCTTGCCTGCAAACATTTTAGCTCAACAACCGGGCGACCGCGCCCTCAAGAGTGGCGAATACGAGAGAAAGTGCCTTATTGGCTGCCCTTTCAACCCAGTCTCATGGAATCACGTCACGTAATTTAGTCTATATATTCGTGATCTGGGACACGGAATTTCAATTTTTTCGTGCCAAAAGCACTAATATCAAACTCATTCTAAAAAGAAGAGATGAAGCAGCCTTTTTTTCCGTCTCGGTTTGCCTACAGAGCAGCGCACCTGCATTAAATATATCCGTGAATTGTCACAATTTCTCAGAATCAAAGGTGAAAGTAGAAATGGCCAAAAGCTGTCATATTGTTAGAAATTTGTGCTTTTGGCACGAAGAAATTGAAATTACGTGTCCCAGATCACGAATGAATAGATTAAATGACGTGACAGTGTCACATATTTCCGTGAGACTGTGTTGGCCCTTTACATTTGAAAAAAATTATTGGGTGCCCTCTGGTCTGCCTTCGATAACGTGCCTCAACGAGTGCCCTCTTAATGCCCTTACAGTGCCTCCGTGGTTGAAAAAAAGTGCCCTCTAGAGTGTTGAATACGAGAGAAAGTGCCATACATGATGCTTCATAGCTTTTTGCACGCTGGATTGGCCCCATGTTGTGCAGAATATGCCCTTTTTATTTTTCGCCCCTGCCCTTCAAACAGTCTGAGTCTGCCACTGCCTCCGAGCACATTTAGGTCAGCAGTATGGCAGCATTTCAGCTACCCGGTTGAAAAAAAGGATGGCAATCTTCTTTTCGACAAGACCTGTACCATTTGTCGTAAGTGTTTTAAAACGCTTCAAGTGACGGGTAACACTTCCTATGCAAATGCACATCCAAAGGCACCATCCCGAAATTAACTTAAGTGGAGCCAAGAAACCCCAGCAACAGCAGTCTACTCTGACAAATTTATTCCAAACAAAGTTGCCAATTTATTCGGACCGAGCACAAAAGATAACAAGGGCAATTGGACTATTTATGGCTCTGGATATGCGCCCCCTTTCTGTGGTCGAGAACGAGGGATTCAGAAATTTACTAAATCTGCTCGAGCCCCCTTATGAACTGCCAAGCCGGGCACATTTCTCTCAAAATGTGCTTCCACAACTCCTCAAAGAAGCAAAATGTAGGTTAGAGGAAGAATTGAGAAGCACTGACCCCATCGCAATCACCACTGATGGGTGGACGTCTCGTGCCACGGACTGTTACTTAACCATAACTGCACATTATAACACGGACCAATGGCAAATGGCAAACCCTTTCCTTCAAACACGGGCAGTGTTTGAGAGTCACACAAGTGAGCATTTGACCGAAATCCTGAGACAGGCTATGGCAGAATGGAAAATCACCAGTCAGCCAATGCTGTCGTAGCAGCCGGATTTTCCCCACATATTCGGTGCTTTGCCCACACTGTCAATCTAGGTGCGCAGAGAGGAATGGCCGTTAACCAGATGTCCCGAATACTCAGAAAAGTTGTCACTTTTTTTCACAAGAGCCCAACAGCTGCAGCTGTGTTAAAGGACAAACAGAAGATGCTGAAGTTGCCCTCACACAAGCTGGTCCAGGATGTTTCTACTAGGTGGAACTCGAGCAGGCTGCTGTTTTCTCAGCCTTCACAGACAGGAGTGTGAAGAAAAATATAAAGGACTACTTGGGCTACTTTTAATCACACATCGGCTCGCTATTCTCTTAAACACACACACACACACACACACACACACACACACACACACACACACACACACACACACACACACACACACACACACACACACACACACACACACACACACACACACACACACACACACACACACACACTTGACCTTTAACATTTCTGCATTTTTAGCAATGCTTTGCGCTTTTCATTCCGCTGTCACTTTATTTGTTGCCAACCATTAACTTTTTCTTGAATGGTGTGCATGTTTACATTGTTTACTCCATTTAGACTTTTGACCTTTGCTTGATTTAAGCCATTTAACCTTCATGTCTTAATCTATGTAGCTTTATTAAAAAATATTTTCAACCTCACTTTGTACTTCAGCACTCACCGCATTTTCTGCAGGAAATGCATTATCTAGTTAACTTTTAATATTGATATAATTAATTTCAATAAAGTGCTGTTTAAATCAGTTAGGCTAGGCCTATAATTGAAATGCACATGGTCATATGATAATGCGGGACTTTATTAAACTGGCTATACTGTAATCTTATCCTGCATTACTGGATTCCTTATTTTACTTTGATGTTAATTTGATCGGACAATATTATGTTTCAATTGTGTGTTTGTCTCAGGCCCAGACTTCCAGCGAGGAGACAGAGGAGGAATCAGAGCCGGCCTCCAGCAGCAGTACCAGTGCCAGTACCAGTACCAGTACCAGTGCCAGTACCAGTACCAGAGCCAGAGCCAGAGATGGTCCTCCTCCTCCAAAGAGCACCAACGGCTGCACTGTTTGGAGACTTATTTCCAGCGGAACATGGAACACCATCCAAGCCTTTCTCTCAGGTGGTGGAAGAGGAGGTACAACATTACCGATCGGTGCAGAGCCCCTCAGTGGAGTCGGACCCACTCGTGTGGTGGCAGGACAAGGACAACGTTTAGCCAAGTGGGCTGAACGTTTTCTAGGAGTCGCAGCCACGCCTGTCCCCAGTGAGAGAGTGTTCTCCACTGCCGGGGAGCGGGGACATTGTCACAGCACACAGAGCAGGCCTCTCACCAGACAATGTGGACATGATGCTGTGCTTCATTATTTTTAAAAAAAATCTCTTAAATCCACCATTCAGGTTTGGTGAAGGAAGCTGTTTATTTTTTTTTTTGGTTTGCAGCACAAGTTCAAGTCTGCTAGCTCAGAAGGAAAGGGGAGCTATTTAATTTAGTTTGTGTTAGAATAACTTCATTGACATGGTGTTTTGATCCTTTGTTCGATGGAGTTCAATTCCATTTAATTTTCTACAGTATTCTTTTGTAACAGAAAATAGAGAAATCTTTGGTTATTTATTTATTCATTTTGCTATACTTAAATATTATTCACTCTGTTCAAATCTGTTGACAAAGTTCCAATTATTTGTTATTAAATGTTACATTAAGTTAATAGTTATTTAAGTGTTGTTTAAATAAAAAGGCTATACTCTCTCACATACACTACTATACTCTCTCAGATACACTACCAAAATATATCACATACCCAACTACTGTATATGCTCTCTCACACACTACTATACTCTCTCACATACACGACTATACTATACTCTCTCACATACACTACTATGCTTTCTCACATACCCAACTATATGCTCCCTCACACACTACGGACCAACAAAAGGAGCATAATAGTGTGTGTGTATGAGTATAGTGGCGTATATGCGAGATTATAATAGTGTGTGGAAGACCAAGTAGGTATTATGTCCCAGGCGGCCCCTCATAAAACGCAACAATAACAGGTTTCCCTCGCTGGAGAAATGTCCTGCTTCACGTCAATGATTTGATACAATGGCCATTGTAGACGTCATTAAAGTCATTAAAACGATTTCTACGGCAATCTTGCGCTCTTATTTCTGTTCAAATTAGAAAACCAGCCCTGAAGCTGTGAAATTCCTAGCTCGGTTTAATTAAGCTATACTTGGGACAAAATAAGTGAGAAGACACAGAGGCCTTG
Organism: Gadus chalcogrammus; assembly: GCF_026213295.1. Lineage (NCBI taxonomy): Eukaryota > Metazoa > Chordata > Actinopteri > Gadiformes > Gadidae > Gadus > Gadus chalcogrammus. The sequence continues at coordinate 1,454,463 of NC_079421.1, forward strand.
TGCATCTGTTTCTATTGTGTTAATACATTCCATTTTATTTGGCGAGGACCGAAACCACCACACACCATTACCATAGATTCAGTAGAATAAGCATGGAAGCTAGTTGGCAACATTCATCAGATTACCTACGAGATGCTGAGAGATCGATGTGGCAAATGTTTCTGATCTACCCAACTCAATTCAATTATAACTTAACTTTTCTACTACTATTCTACAGTTCTACGAATTTTCATCTTATTTAATATCTTATCATATTGTATGCCATCAGCTTTAAGGTATGGAATCACAGACACAACCCAAGGTTGTGTTTCTTACGGGGGCAAATGCAAACAAGTCTTACAGAAACAGAATTAAAGGCAGAGGCGGGGAATTATGGAAGGCAAGTGGAGGAGGGGGGGGGGGGGGGGGGGGGGGGGGGGCACATCAAAGGTTCAACGCCAAGATCCTCTAACTTATGCAAATCAGCATGCAGAGCCCTCCGGTGTCTGCTGTACATCTTCACCTGCTTCCCCTCCTCCAGCTACCGAAGCAACCCCTGAACCCCGTCCAAATCAAGGTGTTGAGAGGAGAGGAGCACGCGTCCACGGGTGTGTTTGACGTGCACCGAGCTGCGGGAGCGAAGGAGCTGACGCACGCCTCCTCAGCAGGCGTCAACCTCACAGCAAACCCTTTGGCTCGTCCCTGTGAAGCGTTGCAACACCCAGCCGAGCATCTCATCTCTGCTCAGACAATATCCAACGATGGAGACCCGATTATGATCTCCTGAAAAACATTTAATCAAACTCTAGACCTCCGATTGACTGGGACTGTTTCATGCCAAGCATATTATTTTTGTGCTTTGTCTTGTTTTTCCTTTTAAAAAGAAGAGACGAGATGCGTCAGGATTCCATTTAGCATTTCTGTCAGGCCAGAAAACAGGGTGAATAGATATGCAGCTGACCCTCTTCCCTGCGGGGGAAACTATTCAGCATATTTTAGATGAGAACCTTTCTTCCTCTCTACATACACTGGCTCTCCTCTCTTTGTACGTCTCCATTCCTCTTGTGACAGGAAACCCCCGAGAGGCAAACTGGGGTAATTCAGCAGAAACGCTAAGAATGCAAAGTGTGGTGACGTTAAGTCCATCGGAGGTATATTGTCAAGGATACTTAAAGCATCTCATTCTCAGTGAACCATTTGAAGAACATCTCGCCTCTAGCCTCCCGTTGGACACAAAAGCCCAGGAAATAACGTCTGGTGTTCCACAAGAGACTTTTCTCAAGGAGGAGTCGGACAAGCTTTGATTTCCCTCACCCACATTTTTTCTAATTAAGGTTTTCACACTCTTGGTTAGTTCAAAGGACTCAATTCTCTAAAGTGAATGAAGGTGAAACACCGAAATTGCGTGATAAATCACCAGAAGATGAATCTGAAAAGTTAATGATGCATCTGATGAATCGAATGACTGATGTTCCACTTCGCACCAGACTAATTTGGTACCAAACTTAGACTTAAGTTCACCAAACTTAGACAAAAATTAATCTTAACAAGAAAAATGCATGGGTTTACATTTCATTCGGTGCAGAACGAATAAAGTCGGACAATCGTGCTCTGGAACACGACTCAATAGATTACTTTCTACGTGAGCATGAGCACAAAATATTTTTGAGGTCTACTGTTAAAAACTGGGAAATCAGAGTATCCCTTATACACTACATTTACCGTTTAACGCATTTGTTGTTTTGACACATACATAACAAGGGTGCACTTTACTATCTGCGCACACCCCTTCTGAAGCCTCCCTTTCTCTCTCTCTCTCCCTCTCTCTTTCTCTCTCTCTCACTCCGTAGATTGCTGTGTATTAATGTCTCAATGTCGATAAAAGCTTTGTAGCGTAATGCAGAGCGGTGGGGGTCTCCAGTCATGGAGAACGAGTGGACCACACTGGGTTTGTGGACTGCCAGACTGGAGAAAATAAATAACTACAAAATGGAAATGTTGTACCAGACACCACAGGAAGATGGTCAGGGGTAAATTACAGCATGAACGTGATTGTATGATCTCACAACAAAGGCCCTAATGTGTGTGTGTGTGTGTGTGTGTGTGTGTGTGTGTGTGTGTGTGTGTGTGTGTGTGTGTGTGTGTGTGTGTGTGTGTGTGATCATAATCCAGACGTGATTAACAAGTCAAATTTAATTAGAATGTTAAGGATTGAAATATTCAAATGTAAAATATTCCCTATTCACGACTGTGACATAAAACTATTCACATCTCTCTGGGGTATTTCAGAATGTGTTACCACGGAAACGGCAGAGCAGGTTGGTGATTGGCTGATGGGATTTTGCTATGACCTTGGTGTCTTTCACCTTCTCCTGGCTGTTTTCTTCCAACCGGGGCGCTGCGCTCGGCTCTCTCTCTCTCTCTCTCTCTCTCTCTCTCTCTCTCTCTCTCTCTCTCTCTCTCTCTCTCTCTCTCTCTCTCTCTCTCTCTCTCTCTCTCTCTCTCTCTCTCTCTCTCTCTCTCTCTCTCTCTCTCTCTCTCTCTCTCTCTCTCTCTCTCTCTCTCGCTCTCTCTCTCTCTCGCTCTCTCAACTGCTGGTCTCATCTAACGTGACTAATCCTGTCGATAAAGCTTAATTCACTGGACGCAACAGTTCTATTATAGGGCCCGCTAAGACTGACTGTCAGACTCTGTGGTGGTGATCATGGTGGTGTAATTGTAAGTCTGCTGTGTGTTCCCCATCAGTGTATAAAGATCCCGGTGGAACAAAGTGACAAAGAGATGGACTTGAGAGAAGACCCAGATCACATAATTACAGTAATACAAGAAAACAAGACTGCAGGCATCAGCCAGCCATGAGACAAAGCAGAGGTTATCTTTAGGAACGTTTGATGGTTGCTCTAAAGTTGGTTGGTCGGTTAGCGAATCAGTTGGTTGTTTATGTAGCATATCAGTAAGTTGGTCAGTTAGGTGAATAGTTTATAAATGAGTACAGTTTATCGTTTGTTTTTTGTCGGTTGGTTTGTGGTGGCCCTCTCTGTCTGAGAGATTGAGAGATACAGGAGGACATAAGAGATTGAAGCCGTGTTTTTTTATCAGTTTATCTTATTCTTTTTTTTGGAGTTCGTAGTAAAGAATTTGGGATGGTAGCCGGAATGTTTTTAAATGTCTGTTAAATGTATGTTGTATGTGAACAAAAACGATACACATTAACTATACAAATTTGCACAACGTCTGCAGTAGAACAGAAACCCATCCCCTCACAGTCAATAACAATTCCCCTGCATTTCTTTCTGTTTAATGCTAAGGTTCGGACCCTGAGGTATCGGTGGCCTTAAATAACTGAGCACTAGCTAACCGCTAATGAGACTGTAGCGTCTGCATCATTGTTATTAATTCTGCCTGCTAGACTTCAGGAAATGGACATCAAACAGGAAGCAGAGTTTTTTTTGTCCGGTTGAAAGTGAAGGAATCTGAAAAAAAAGGAAGATGGTTCCACCTGTATTTGACGGTTTGAGATCAGTTGCTATGCAACTCTGGCAAAGCGAATGGTGTTTATAGCTCTGATAACTGAATCAGAGTAAAAAATAACATGGAACGAAAGTTAAGTTATTATTTACCTCACCGCTCTCTCCAAAAAAGATGTTTAAATAACACAAATTTTGTAATGTTTCTTATCAAACTTAGTATAAGTCAAAGCACTCTACACACTTATACTGGATAGTACAAAATAAACTGTCTATTAGTGCTACATATACTGTATCGTTTTACATTGCACTGGTTTATACAACCTACTGTATATGGTCTCGTAAAACCCACACTGTAGTATACAACCTATACAGAGTTTACACTGTCGGGGTCAGAGGTCGCCTGACAGCTTTGCAAGCTGTGTTTAGTCTCAAAACAATATCATACATACAGATGACTTTAACGGCACAACCACAAAACAAATTCAATCACAAATCATTCACAGCTTTATCTATGAGAAAGCCCTTACTTAGAATAAATAGTAGTATATCGTTTATTGGATGCAAAGCATTGAGTCAATCTCAGAGATGTGAATGTCTTCAAGTGTGAATGCCCACAGGTGCTAGAGACAGACATTGCCTTCTCTAAATAGCGAGGTGCTTCCGTTTGCAGGAACACACCGATAGAAATCTAAATTGTCCCTAACGTGCCGCTCTTCACTCTACATCGCTTCCTATGTTTAGGAAGCGAAGATGGAGGAGGAGGAGGGATGGGGGAGGAGAAGGAAAAATGGTGGAGGAGAGATAGCGGTGAGGAATATAAATGTAGGAGAGGAGGAATGGAGGAATCAAGGAGAGATGGAGGAGAAGAGGAAGAGGAGGAGGCTTGATTGAGATGGCAGAGGGGGCTCTCATTGTATCAAAGAAGGAGATTAACTGTTGCTTTCAAGCTTTGAGCTCCCATGCACCGAACGGGAAGACACATCAAGTCTAAGAGAAAATTACAAATCTCTCAACAGGAAGGAACATCAACAACAACAGGAAGCAGCACGTCAACTCAATGAATGAATGATCCTGAATCAACCCTTGATCATTTTGTTTGGATAGAACTACTATCCTATGGAGTTCATTGTTATGAATGTTGTAAAATACTAAATATTAGGAATATTGAACATAGTGTTGTGTCTGCCAACTTGAACTTGAACTTTAATGCGCCCCCCCCCCCCCCCCCTCCTCAAACACAGACGCACACACACAAAGCAACACTGTAAATCTCAATGTGTTTGGAGGTAATAAACTGCCATAACATCTTCACTGGTTACCTCTTCGAGGCTGCGAGCATCCTGAAAACGTTCTGTGAAATCTTCGTGCCTTCTTGACTTTTGTTTTATAACTTCGCTTTAGTAATTTACAGTTAATTGGTAAATGTAAATATTTAAATACACAATCGTTTTATTAATTTATAAATGTGCATCCTTGTCAAACCAAGCAAAAAAAAGTGTACGTGTGTGTGCGTGTTGATAAGCCTGAACAGCTCATAGTGTGTACATTTGTGTTTTCTTGAATGCTTTCCTGAGTGCACTTTCTAACCATTCTGCTCAGACAAGTGCATATTAATGCCCGACATGAACGCTCAAATGCTCAACCATGTAACCTGAGTGGTGAATGTGGGGTTGGCTAGAGCGTCTGACAGCTGTTTCCTGAGATAAAGCCCTCAACGAGACATTTGATTAGAAAGGAAGAGGAATGATTGAATCCTGTCTAGCTGTCCAATCAGCATACCAAGTCACTGACATGTGATCAATCACTCTGTACAGCTGATCAGTGTGGAAGAACATTGAGAGGATAACTGGCTTAAGTGAATTGTGTACAAAAACTTTTGAATGTAATTGTGTACATACTGTAGATTAATATTTGAAACCACATTTTTTGTGTGTATAATGTAGACATGAGGTTTTCCACAAATACGTTCAACCTACTGCAGTGGACACGTCATGTATGTTTATAAATCAATCAATACCCAATCATTAGATAAAACTGATGGAACCTGCTGTGATTTAGCAAGACTTTTTTTTTGTGTAGTGTTTTTGTATCATCATTGCAACGGGATAACAGGCTTTATTCATTGCTGATCTAGCTTAGTGTGTAACCACAAAAAGACAGACCACTGGTAGCCAGTACATGAAGTCCTGCAGAGCACCCCGTTTGGTACAGCGTCAAACCAATCCCAACTGATACAATCTGACACTGAGGAGATTGTCTTCCATCAGGTTCTGATACTTCACCGGACTCCACAGCCAATCGGCAGCTAGCTTTCAGGAAGAAAACTAAATGTCTATATTGTTGCCAGGCGGAAACAACCAAAGAGCTAGGGAGTAGCAGGCAGCCTCCAGGTATGAGAGAGAGGAAGAGGGACAGAAAGAGAGGGAGACAGTGAGACAAAGGGAGAAGGGCGGTGGGAGAGACAAAGGAGAGAGCGAGAGAGGACGGGAGGGAAGGAGAGAGGCAGAGCAAAAGTGAGAGAGATATGGAGAGAGAGGAGTGGAGACAGAAAGAAATGAAGGGAGAGAGAGAGAGACGGCGAGATAGTGAGAAGTAGAGGGAGAGAGACAGCAACAGAGGGTGAGAGAGAGCGAGAGCGATGCAGGTCGATGAGGAGTTGTTAGGCAAAAGGGATCGATATTCTCTACCGGAGATGAACCCTAACATTGAGGTCTCTTCAACATAGAGGAACTATCTGCGGAGTGGGAGGGGTCACGCGAAAGGAGCCCAGCCCTCCTCACTCCGAAGGAACCCCCTATTCTCGAGAGAATATGATATTGGTATTGAATGTTCGGAATGCAACAATCAATACCATCGAAGCGAGAGTGGAGACCAGACAGAGTGGAGACTAACGCTCGCCAGGTGCTTCATGTAGACGCTACAGTCTCATTAGCGGTTAGCTAGTGCTCAGTTATTTAAGGCAACCAATACCTCGGGGTCTGGACCTTAGCATTAAACAGAAAGAAAGGCAGGGGAATTGTTATCGTTGTAACATGCAAGAACGTGCATGCACATACTGTGGCAACCCGGCCGTTGCCAATTAAGAAGATGAAGAGCACCTGAGGAACAGGTGGAGAAGCAGGGCTTAAATAGCCTGCTTCTCCACTTATTCGGGGCTCTCGCAGCCCTGGAGCTCCTCTACGGAGAGACCGGTCCTCGTGGGTGACGGGAGTCCACCCACGAAGGAGGGGACTGTTGATGCCTCCCGGGTTTTTACGTTATTTGTGTTTTGAGAGACTTTGTTATGTTCTGGATTAAACAGGCCTTTTTTGGCTTTTCTCCTCAAAGTTGGGTCCTGTTTGGGAGGAGGTGGTTCGCTCACCGTGCCGGGTTGCCACATTTGGTGGAGGATGCGGGCAACTCCCAAACTAGACCATGACATAGCCGTAGACGACGTAGCCGAGACGACGCCGCCAGAGATGCCGCCGCTGCCGCAAGAGACGCCATTGCCGCTACTGCAAGAGACGCCGCCGCCGCTGCCGCCGGAGACGCCACCGTGGCCGCCAGAGACGCCGCCGCTGCCGCAAGAGTCGCCGCCGCCGCTGCCGCAAGAGTTGCCGCCGCCGCAAGAGTCGCCGCCGCCGCCGCAAGAGACGCCGCCACAAGACACAATACATGAACGAGCAAAACACAAACACGTCAATAATTGATTATAATTATTATTAGTATTGCTTTGTGCAATGGAAATAATGTTTTGCTCTAGCATTTGCCAGCAGGTAGAGACTCTAGGGAACGGAATTGCTTTGCTTTATGGCACTTAAAGAGGACAAAGGACCCTCCAACTACCTGCACCGCTCCCAACAATACGAGGTAATCAAACAAATTAGGCCTACCTTTCCTTTTGATAATCAATGTACATTTACCACACGCTGTTCTCCGATTGTTTATTTAATGGGATTATTTCACAATAAAAGCTCCCGGAGGCTGTTCCAGAAATGTCTACTCGCCCAGGAAGCAAGGAGGTAATTACATCATCATCTTCTATTCAGACACACAGGGTCTATTTTAATAGCAGCAGCACCACAGCAACTGCAGAGCTAGAACTACACCAACAACTAAACAAGTGAGATCTTTGACAAAAGAGGGCTGTGCTTGTGAATAGCTGCTTTCTCTCTAAATAAATTACAACAGAACAGGAGTAACTCGGATCAGATTTCGATATGATTGTCTTGTTAACTTACAAAATGACTAAGTGTGTCATTTAGAATCGAATAAAACGATGAGTCAATAAAAATAAAGAAATAAACATGATAGCCTATAGTTTAAAGGTGTGTCATTAAAACGTAACATTATATTAAGTCAATATTTCAAAACATACTTTTAATAACGAGCAAGTGAGCACACATGGTAAATAAGAAAAATAGCTGTGATTCTTCTATGGGCCCTGTGCAGCTTGATGCTAGCAACCGCTGGGCTAATGTCGCCAGGCAGGGAAGATAACCAAAGAACCAACTCCAGAGTGGTTCCTCTCTACAGGGAGGTTGAACATCTTTAGTCCCCTGCTCCAACGACACTCTAGCACACTGCAAATTGGCACCACAACAAATGGATCTTTCCACCTTGGCATCAAGGTATGTGTGTGTGGGTGGATGCTTACCTGCGCGTGTGCATGAGGGTCTTTCATGTGATATTAGTTTTCCGCAGTCTGTCGGAATATGTATGTGCGCACGTGTGTGCGTGCATGCATGCATGTTTAAAGATAGGTCCGTTTAGCCTGTGATTTAAGAGACGGATTCACAGATGGAAACATTAATCATAAACCTAGGGCTGTTTGGTTCATCTTTTTATTTTGTTAATGGACTGCATTGACAGGTTTGAGTTATCCATTCCAAATAAAAGATACCACGCACATGTTGCTCAGGACAACTGTAGTAGTGAGAGAGTTAACACTGCCAGAAGGACGCAGTGTGTGAAACATGTGGGCGTTCAGAAAGACATGTTAGCACTCGAACACCATCATCAAACTCTGAAAAACAAGCTGCATTTATGTTCATGTATTATACTACCAGGGACTAACGAGGAAAAAGTATCTTGTTAGTCAACCAGAGAACCCAGCAGGGACGAACGCCATTCCTCTCTAGGCTTGGAGTTACATTTTTGATTTATGGACTCTAATCTAATTTAAGAGACATTGGATGGAGATAAAGAAAACATTATTAACATTCACTAATTTACACCGATTGAAGATGGTTCTTATCAATGTTAGGTAATATAACCAATAATTAACACTTTACATTTTCCAAATCCTCCTGACTTTTTCTAGACCTTCTTTCCAAGCGTGAGTAATGAAATAAGAATAACAATTTCCCTCAAAAGGTTCTCAAAAAGGGGTGTACTACAGAAATCAATCTGCTGTAGTACACCCCTTTTCAAGTCAAGAGCAATGATTAATTTGAGCATTAAATGTATAACACACCCGTTCACAGGAGTCATTTCCTTCAGATGAACTCCAGTTCTGGTGTTCGTTTCACAAAAGCATAGTTGCCAACTTCCTTAGAAACCTACCTCTTAGGGACTCAACAGTTAATAGGAAAGTGTTCCCCCAAAAAAGCTTTTCACCTACATAGGAAGCTCCGAATCGCGGACCTGTCCATCTGAACCCGCCTGCCCAAATCCCGACTCCACATATCCCGAAACTTGATCGGCCTAAGGCTGATCAATAGAGGACTGGAACGTGTTCATCCATCGCTGGGATGTCTTTCGCACCGGCTCAGGCGTCGGAGCTGCCCACGCCCCTTTCCAGTTATTTCACGGACAAGTCCGTGATTCAGTGCACTGGGCCTGAACTCTGAGACAGCCTGTTGAAAGCCAATCCCAACCCCCCCGTCGGATCGCTGCCATGCGTTCACTAGCCGTCATTCCGGTTGCCACATGTGTCCTGCGCACAGAGCTGCTTCAGTTGCACCAGGAACGTGCCTTCACCGCCAGGGTGCGGGGGAAGGCGGAGACATGTGCCTATATTGCGGTATGCGAGTGTGGCAAGGATGTAGACTATACCGACCACATCATCCGTGATGTTCTAATCAACGGGATTTATGACTCACACATATGTCGTGAGACACTGGGGATGCCTGACATTCTGACGCAGACCAGTGAACGATGTAATTGCAGTCGTTGAAAGCAAGGAAGTGGCCCGCAATGCTCTCCCGTCGTCCACTCTGTCAGCCATGTCATCATTCCAGTGCCTACAGAAAAATCTGAGCCCGAGCTCCGCCACGACCCCAGCCCCAACAGACAGGGCTAGGTAAGCCTCGTGCCCGAGCTCTAAAAGCACCTTTAAGGTCTTCACGGAGGGATCTGGCGGTTGGAATACCAAGCCGCACCAGATTTGTGTCGGCTGCTATAGGGCCCGCCGACAGAAGAGGTGACAACAGCCGTCAACCAACGGGGGCCTTCGCCGCACTCGTGCGACGCACAGCAATGTCAGTAGTCCCACACCCATCAGGCTCGGGCACCACCATTACTCCAGGGGTGAATGGAGGCGGGCCAAGCTAAGAGACCACCCCCGAGTCTTAATCACCATCTCGGTTGACAGGTCAGTCAGACCGCGGGACAGCATCAGCCACCGAGGCTCGGACAATGAAGTGAACATATCCGCCATTGCAGACACTGGCGCACAATCTGATCTTTGGTCCCTAGAGGAGTTCCTCGCCTGCGGATTCTCGCATGATGACCTGCGTCCTGTTAGTCGGCCGCCAACCGCTCCCCCATAGCCATTGAGGGAGCATTCTTCGCTAGGCTCTCAACAGCCCCCAGCGACAGTGGTGATACGTCCTGCCGCTCGATGGTGCACGTGAGCAGCTCGGTTCGGTCAATGTACCTCTCCTACGAGTCGTTGCTTAGCCTCGGCCTCTTCCCTGCGGACTCCCCATCGGGTAACAGTGGAGAAGGACCAGAGACGAGAATGGCCCTGGCGCTCGTAACACACCGATCAGGCCCTTGTATGTGAATGCTACAAGGTCTGCCTACAGTGGCTGCCCTCCACCACGGCCTCAGGGTATGCCGTTCCCCTGCACACCGGAGAACAACGGTCGGATGAGGGATTGGCTACTAGAGAGACACGCCTCATCTACATTCAACACTTGCCCTCATCAAGCTTTGCCTTGCATGGAGGGGCCACCCGTCGAGGTGTACGTGAACCCAGCAGCCACGCCGAAGGCATGCCACACTGCGGCCATTGTGCCTCTGCACTGGCAGCAAAGAGTCCACGACGACCTCCTTCGGGTCGAAGCCCTTGGAGTCATTGAACGTGTGCCATGCGGCGAGCCAGTGACATGGTGCCATCGTAGTCACAAGGAGGCACGATGGCTCCCCCCGCAGGGCCGTGGACCTCTCACCGCTCAACAAGTTCTGCCAACGTGAAACCTTCGCCACTGAATCCCCCTTCCACCTCGCATCCCAGGGGGACACCTGGAAAACCGTCCCGGACGCCTGGAACGGCTACCATAGTGTGCCCCTGCGCGTGTCGGATCGTCGTCTGACCACCTTTATCACGCCCTTTGGCCGCTGCCGCTACACCAGGGCGCAGCAAGGTTTCCTGTCATCTGGGGACGGCTACAACCGCCGTTGGATCGGCAGACTTTAAGCATCAAAAATCGATTAGAACTTAGGAAACAAGACGCATCTGGCAGGGCTTGAGACGGTGGAAAAGAACCATCAAAACCTGTTACTCTCAGGCCAAGTGCCCTGACCACTCAGCCATTTGACTCTTGCACGGCAATGAGGAGAAAAGTATTTTTTTAACTTACTTTACACTACCAGAGAATAGTGTAGAATTCATTGTTTGAATTATCCTTTGTCCATAAAGGTATCAACCGTTTGCAGCACCTATATTGTATTGCATAGAGAGCCTATGGTGATGAAGCCACCAGTGTAATTAAATTTCATGTGATGTTTTTTCCAAACAATTATTTCCGAAATTGTTTCTAATGTTAATACAAAGGATAGGTAGGCTAGACACAATCAAGTTGGCGAATATTAACCACAACTTTATAACAAGCATGTATTCTAAATATCCAAGTTTGTGAGGCTTCCACCTGTGAATGATTGAATGCCTCAGAGCAACTCCGAATCCACCTACAGAAAACATCTGTTCACCATTTATAGATGATAAGTATGCAGCTAATCAACGAAGAGGTCAGCTATGTATTGCTATGGTGGAGATTTTTGGGAAACACTCGTACTTCGGCTGCTGCATAGTACAACTGGGATTAGTAATAATAAGCTGTCAAAATGCTAACTTCATGACTGTTTTGGGAAACGCAGCCCTGCTGCCTATCACACAGACAAACACACATACACACGAGTGTCCACCATGGAATCGCAAGGAGAATGGAATCGTGCTTTCTGGGTCACATCATGCAGAGTTGGTCTTCCAAGCCTTAATTATTAACTCTTAATCGTTTATCAGATGCCTTCACCCTATGCAACATTGAATTCAGGTACATGTCATTAAGCTGCAGGTGGGTTCTGGCATCTTGCTCAAGGTAGGGTTAGATTCTATTGACGGATGCTTTTATCCAAACTCACAAATACCTACACATAGCTTAAACCTGTCAGTCAGAGTCATGCGGTAAATAATGGAATCGTAAAGCTCTGGGAATATGCATAGTGTAAAAACAGATACATAGGCACCCGCACGCACGGACACACACACACACGAGTATGTGAGGAACACAGGTACGAAGGAAAAAAGTGTCGTCGTGTTGTGAAAAGAGGAAACAGCAGGACTCCAAATTCTTCTGGCATACATCATCATTCCCGTAATTAATGAGCCCTGCGATGGAGAATGTGGCAATGTTGTGGCTCATTTCACATCATAGCCCCCTCCATCCTTTACACCCACCACACCCTTAAGGGGTGTGTTCACAGAGACAATATGGTCCGTTTGTGACCAAATCCAGGTGACACATCGGGGGTCTGTTCATCTGGGATCCAGCAGTCCTGTTATTGCAGAACTTGTAATCCAGTTGATGGTAGTAGTTCTGCCACAACAGAAGTTGGAGGGGGGGGTGGGGGAGGGGGAGACAACTCTCCAGTATTGTGAATTAGGATTGCCGTACCACTTTAAATGCTCAGTGTTACACATTTGGTGCAAGTAAACTATTGCGTCTAGCTCTATATATTTCCTGACAAACTGGTTGCAAGACCTGCAGAAATGCTATTTGCATTTGCATGACCGCTCAGGCAGGGACTACACAGACCAGGGGATCTCTCGGCTTCATTAAACGAGAAGCCTACGCATCGCAGTGAATATACTCAGAAAAGCGTATTCAGCAGCCTATGCAAACAACCAAATGTCAATTTCCAGATGAACACAGACCCCTTTTGTATAGTGTGTCGTGGTTTCGACTGTCTTTGAGTGACATTAAAGTGCCTTGCTCAACAGCAGGCGGGTGGTACTTTGAGGGAGCGTTACGCGTGTTATGCAGTTACTGAGCGTTGTTACCAGTATGGAGCCAACTGCTGCTGTGAATAATTCCATAAGATAACACTTAAACAAAATCAACATTCGCTGCTAATATGTATCCATTCGACAATGCATGTGGATACAGCAACCACAGAAATCGCCTTTGTTACTCAGTTTTGAAAGTACACACCAAACATGAAACAGCAGAGCACTGATAACACTTTTAAAAAGGCATTTATTGATGAAATACACACTTAGGTTTTGACAAAAGCCTCAGAAATTTTTCTACGTAAGAAATTCCAACCCCGGTCTCGAACCCAAACTCCTTTACTTATATGTGGCAATGAAAGGAACATTTCATTACATGTGCAATAAATAACATTCATAAAAAAAAGGCGGGAAAGGAAAATGGACACCTGAATAAGTGCCTGCATTCACCAAGAAAAATGAACGATAACAAAAACAGGAAACAAACAAAGTCTGAAAGGAAAAACTGTCATAAGAACCCGAAAGAGACGGAAAGCGTAGTAAAGTCCAGTCGTTTTGTGTTTGCGATGCATTAGTGTAAATTCTGAGATTCCCTGGTTGCCTAACTGAAGGCAGTGTGTGTGACCTGAGGAATCGACTGGAAATAAAACAGTTTGAGCTGTACAGTGAAATCAGGAACTGTCTGAAAAACACATATTGCACATTATTCAAAATAGAATCTTTGTAAATACAAATGAACACTGCCAGATTGAAGAGAAGTATTTTGTGTTTCACTTTTCCCTCGATTCAAATATTAGCAAACCTTTTATGTGTGATTATTACACTGAAAAATGTAGATGAGAGCACGAAGAAATCAGGAAAAATAACATGAGATGTATTTTGTTATAAATTCCAAAATTTCAAAAGAACATGTGCATGAGTACAGTAGCCTGTTTCAAAATACAATGAAGGTTGATGGAGAGAATAAAGTATACAACAAAATAAACACATGGGAAAGAAATGTTTTTAAACAAAACACAATATCGGAATATTTTACAGCCTCAATAAATAATACTAAAGTGGACAAATTTACAGAGGTCGTCCGTTATGGCTCATGGGGGCGTGCCAGAATATAGATCGCTGGGGAGGGGGGCAAATCAGTCTCAAAACACTAGAAAGTTTGCGCAGATTAGTCCTTTCCTCTCTACAGAGAACATGTGTCTGCATGCTTACATTGCCTAAAGGCTAGCCTGCAACACAGTTTGTTGTGAAGGCCAATAGTTATGTACTGTATTGCAGAGTAGTGCAGATTTCTTTAAAGCGCATGCTCCAAGATGGACTTCTGGAGTTTTAGTTCCGTCGTACTGTCGAGCTGACCTCTGCTAACACACAATTCTGTTTTGTTGTCACACACACACACACACACACACACACACACACACACACACACACACACACACACACACACACACACACACACACACACACACACACACACACACACACACACACACACACACACACACACACGCGGGCAGCAACCCGTGAGGCCCACATGCCACTGCCTTTCTACTTGAAATGCTGTGACCTAGCGCCTACAGGAACTACTTGAACACACACCTACACCTCAAAGCACCCATACTGTTCAAGACCACTTAGTCGGGTTCCACAATGCATTTTAAATAAAACATTTGTGCAGTACCTGCTTTTAATGTAGTTACTTCACAAAGAAAGCGAAGACTCACATTTTCTCTCCCTGAATAAATTTGACTAGAGTATTTAGAAAAGTATCAGCTCAGAAGATGTTAGCACCATAGTTAAGCACCATGGGAAAGGAACAGACGAGAAGCTCCTCCCAGTCGCCCAGCTTCAAGATCACCGTGGCAACGCCCCCGAAAAACACGACTCTTGAAAACGCATAAAAAAGAAAAGAAAAACATGATACAAAAAAAAAAAAAGTGACCTGAATATGCACTCCGGCGTCATGCCAACACATAACGTGAGTGTTGGGGATGTTGGTGAGTAAGGGTCGCCATCTCAACGGCTGCAGGGGGGGCTTTTGTGTGTTCAGGTGTATTCTGAACGAATACCCCAATGTCTGACCATGATGCTGTGTGATGTTCATGTACCAAACGTTTTAATGCATCATGGTTTGCTGCAGGCCTTTGGGAAATCTGTTATGCCCAAGGTCTTAAATAAGAAGGAGCTGATGAATCACTGTCAAACCATGGCATGGCTTAGACAAAGGTCCGAGGACTTTGAGAGATCTTTTGGGTTGGTTGGATTATTCGCCAGCGCTGTGGGGGGGGGGGGGGGGGGGATTTTCCGGTAAATTATTCTGTATTGTACACATTGTAGGTAAAAACGCTGCCAAAATTAACACAATGAGAATAGTGGACAGGACAATAAGGGGTTGTCATGGGAACTATGTGAATCTACCATGAGATTGCCTTATTGTCATAAGATGGGCCGTTTTAACTGTGTAACCAACACATTTCCTGCTAATTTAGAATTGGAAACCTAGGATTAGATTATATGCAAGCCGGGATCTCAAGATAACCAAATAAGGCGAATAATAAACAATAATGAATTAATAATTATGGTTAGGGTTATTATTCTCCTGAAAATACTACGAACAAAAACAAAAAGCGTTTTGGTCAAGCTGGTCATGACAATAATCACAAGGTATTTGATAGGATTCACACAATTTTCTTTCATAAAGATCAAACAGCCAATAATGTTCCATAGTCTTCCTGTTATAGATTCTGTTGCGTCTCAGTAGAGAGTTAATACACCGTTAGCACCTGAAACATATCAAACAACTTAGTTCACCTCACAGAAGCACCTCAAACAAAGACACAGTGAATCAATGGAGAATGTGGGCTTTACCACAACAGGTCGGTTGCCTTGGTGACCGAGGCAAAACTTTCCGTTCCCACTCAAATCAAACATGTAGGTTGTTGTAGAAGGAAAAATGAATGAAACTTCCACTGAATCAATATGGGGCCTGCCCGTAATTCCGACGCCTCGTTGTTCCGACGTCTCAATGGTCCGAAATATTTCCCATTAGATCGTCATGCCACTATGCCGACGGTTCAATGTTACGAAAGCGGAACCCATTGGTCCGAAGGGCCGTTTGTCCGACTTTTCAAAAAGGAGGCGCATTAGGCCGATGGTTCAATATGCCGAATAGGCCTACATATAAAGACTCACTCGCGCTCTCTCTCTTGTCACTTTGCTCTCCAAAATTCATCGTGAACGTGATATGTAGGTCTAGGTTGCATTTTGGTGCTTAGAGAGAGAGAGAGGTATAAATCTCTTTATATGTAGGCCTATTCGGCATATTGAACCGTCGGCCTAATGCGCCTCTTGTTTGACTTATCGGACAAACAGCCCTTCGGAAAACAATGGGTTCCATTTTCGTAACATTGAACCGTCGGCATGTCGATCTAATGGGAAATATTTCGGACCATTGAGACGTCGGAACAATGAGGCGTCGGAATTACGGCATGGCACCAACGATAAATTGGTTGAAACGACAATAACACCATCTGAATGGCCAGGGTTAAGGCTGGAGAGGACCTCAATAGGGAATAGGGAGGTGATGACCACATTATGGGATAGGTTGGGGGTCGATGGTGATCACAGTAGTGATTAGGGTGGTGGGTGTTGGTGATCAGAGTAGTAAACAGGGTAGTGCTGACCATTAGGAATAGCGCGGTAGTAACCAGACTAAGGGATAGTGTGTCGGGTGGTTGTGATCATAGAAGAGTCGGGTGGGGAGGACTACATTATCAGATAGGCTGAGGGTCGACGGGGATCACAGAAGGGAATAGGGTGGGGTTGACCACATTATGGGATATGGTGGGGGATGGTGATGCTTCCAGTTTTGAATGAGAAAGCGATGATCGGAGGGTGGTTAAGATCATGGCAAGGGAAATGGTGGGAATGGCCATTGTATAACACAAGTTAAAATGGCCAGTTGAAGTGTTGGTTATCAGAGAGGTTGAAGTGTTGGTTATCAGAGAAGTTGGGCATTGGTGTGGAAACAGGGTGGAAATTACTCAGAAAGCTCAAGATCTACTTCAATGGCTTTGCTGAGGTCACAGTTAAAGTCCGACAGTTGAGGAATCTTTCCAGGGTACAACATACACACATCAGCACCAAATGACAAAACAGCCATAATTTTTGTTATACAATTGTGCATCAAAACTATTGAAAAATTACTCAGTCCCCTGTGAAACATCTTATTTTGTTCATAAATTGGTATTTTGAAGTGTTATTATAAATTTCTTTGAATCATATTTTTCACATTAACACCTAATATGCTAATAATCCCAATATATCATTTTTGCCTTAAATTTGCAAAGTGGGAAGTTGGTGGACGGAACCAGTTTCCGTCGCGATAAGACCAGTATCTTCGAGAAGAAGCAAGCTAATAATAAGCTTCTAGCAATAGCGTCAGCTATATATTTTCTGTGTCCCAGAGATGTTTTTGATTGTTTGACAGCAGATGGATTAGTTATTAAGAAATGTAGATTAATAAAATAATAATTTCTAAGAACATGATCCCATTCTTCGACTAAGGCCCTGACATTTCTCCAAGCGTTTTCCGGGGAATTTTTTATGACAGTTTGATGCACTTTTCTGTTGTACCGTATTTAAAAAATAACAGTATGTTGAATGAAATTGTATTTGAGTTGGGAGGGATTGATGAATGTGGGGTACTGAAGGTTGGATTTCTGGTTCTAGCTGAAAACGAGACTTAACAGCAATTTACCAAATAAAAGCATACGAAGGCCCCGAATACACATAGAATGGAGGATTTGATAAACATTTTTTGTGCCTTCTTCAGACAAAATAAAGATGTAGATTTATATATTCTGATACGGATAGCGGGTCTTTGTGAACCTATTTGTAAAGCCAGACTACATACATGAGGCCCAACATATAGATAGCACTTCTGGAATCCCATCTTTTAACAGTCTAAAGTCTCTCTCTCTGTCTGTCTCTCTCTCGCACTCTTGTAATGACATTTTATGTACAATATCTATATATAGAACATAAATTACTACACAAAAAAGTCAGCCTATTCACAATTTGACAATCTGAAGAACCCAAAAGTAAATAAAATAAACGAAAACAGAAACATGGTTTGATAAACAACTTAAGAAAAATTACATCTTGGATATAACTTCATCGATGCTCTGATGTGACTACAGTTATTTGGGAAGCAACCTACCTTGTATCAAAAAACATCCTCCTTCCCATCCAATGTTTCACCAGGAAGTAGGTCGAAAAGAATAGTACAAATAAAAAGAAAAAACATGGGTTACTCCCCCAAACCCCCCTCAACGACATCGCATTGTTTGTTTGTTTGTTTGTGGTTTGTGTGTAAACAGAGCACCAATATATTCACGGCTCCATGTTTCTCGTCTGTACAAAAGTATAAATATATGCTCTTTTTCCAGCGGGAATTCTTTTTTTCCGTTCACATATTTAGGACGTAGCGAACACACAATAATAAAAAAAAAAAAAGGTTGATCTTAGTTCCAGGAGCTTCCAGGGAGCATTGTGTGCTGGAGGTGGGCGTCGTGTGTTAGTTCGTCCTGTCGACTCCGCCTCGTTCAGCTCTAGTTCTGCTGGTGTGGATTCTCGCACCACGGTCGGTCTCTCTCCCCCCGCGGGTTTCTCAGTACAAAAAGAAAAACTATCCCATCGGCGACACGTGACACAGAGGGCGAGCAAAACGGTCCTACCGAGACCCCCGCTGTCCGACACAAAACAAAACACGGTAAAAAAGACAACAGAAACCAAACCAAAGAGTCGGGAGTTCTGGCTACAGGAGGTCCATCTTCGGTCTGTAGTGGAGAAGGAGCGGAGATTTCTGGGGAAATAAATGGAAAAGGAGTGTCAGCATGGCTCTGAAATGATCAATCCCAGTATACCACTTGTTTAGGGCGTTATTGTCACAAACAATTGGTTATCTCTCTCTGAATATTAATATTGGACAATAAACCCTGGGATGGTGATGCAGGACCCTGACGCAAAGCAGAGGAGTCTAAACAAATATAACAAAGTGTTCTGAATTAATTTAAAAAAGATTATATTGCATCTGCTAATTAAAAATCGCCTGTTGCACGGAAGTGACGATTCTGTAGACCAATCAACGGACGGTGTGTGTAGCTCCACTTTTTTCGGCACACTTTCAGAACCGCATGGAGGAGTGCCGAAATATAGGTACTGGTATATTTTTACACACTTTACACCGATTTGTCTGTTAGCTTAAGTTGTCTGTTAGCTAAAAGATAATATATGAAGTTTGACACCACCCTGCTTATAAATGTCAACACATATTTATACACACACATCTACTAGGGGTGAAACGGATCAGTGTGTCCACGGTTCGGTTCAGATAACCGTTTTGGGCCTCGGTTTCGGATACGGTTCGGATTAGGATCATGTCCGTGATAGTAAATAGGCGGACTTTTTTTTGACGGAGGGTTTGGGGGAGAAACACAAAAATGAATGAGACCCACAGGCTATTTGCAATGTGTTAATTGACTGCAATCAGACAACTTGCAAGGCTTTTTTGTGCAATAAATGTTCCCCTAAAAATGCATTTGAAAACATGGTGCACTGAGTGTAACATGTAAGGGATAACGGCCGACGAGGCTTAGAACTCTGGCGACGAGCGCAGCATGAAGCCAGAGTTGCCTCTACCTGTCCATTATTTCCATCGAACCGGTCGACCTCGAAGGCCGTTATCCCGCTTATCACCCGTTTGTATTTATCTCCCGTATATTTAGAATATAATTGTATCAATTACTTTCTTTAAATTTAGGAATCGTGCGCTTGAAAAGCCCAGTTTGTTTTGAACGCTGACAGGCTGAAGGGAGGGGCGGGAAAAGTATCATTGGCTCGGGCAGCACTGGAGAGAATGCATTCCGCTGGGTCCTAAACACCCTTTTGTTTCGGACGTAGGCTACAGTAGGCAAAATACGCTACATAAGGCAATGCCTTCATGAAACCGAAATCCGCGGATCTCCAGAATGCTCCGAACTGTGGTAAACGAACCGAACGGATTCGGATACAATTCGAATCCGCTGCAGGCCTAACATCTACAGACAACGTAGCAGTAGTTAGTAAGTTAAAACATTGGGAATGAACACACAAGGAATTTGTCTTGGTACACTGCTACAAAATGATCAACAAACACATACAAGAGTAACTAAGTATTTCGGTACATACAAAGCTCAAAGTGCGAACTTCACCTCATGTTTGTAATTCAGCTCAAAAGAGAAATAGAATAAAATTGTTTTTAACGGGGTCAAGAATACCAAGCAAAATGTCGAGGGGCTTTTCACTCGTTTAAACGCATCGTATAGAACTCAAGGCTATTTGAAGTCTAGAGGCAAGTAAATAAACACCACATATTATAATTTGGCATAGTAATTTCAAATCTATGACATAAAATAATAATTTATATTCACTGTTAACATTTTACTGGAACCCCTTTCTCACGGTGTTGAACAGATCAATATTCCCCTCACACTGGAGTGGCTAAGTGAATCATTATCGCTGCGGCCTGGCTCTCGAGCGACGGATCAATGAATAAAACATGTGATCGATCAGTACCTTAAATCTCCATCTTGTCACAACAACAAATTTCAAAGTGTGGTCCTTGCCCAGGATCTCCTCGTTGCATAAAATGTCCAGCTGAGAGAGACACAAAAACATCATTATTCAACCATTAGTGGGCCCGAAAAGGCTCTGGATTCAGTCCCGGATGTCCTCAGTCTTCATGAAGACGTCCTTGAGAGAGATGCCCTTCATTCCTGCCTGCTCCTTAAAGATGTGTAAGAATATCCAAGAGTATCCAAAAATGACTGCTAAAGACTAACAGAGGAAATGAGTCAATTAGAGACATAAAGACATGATAGTGTTGGGCATTTAGGCGTGTTAATTATAGTTGGATGAGGTTAAATAATTAAGAGAAAGACAGAAAGGGGGTCTAACACTACCTTGAGGTGAAGACGGAGGGTGAATAGAAAGGGGGAGAGAGGAATTAATAACAGAGGCAGATTAAAAGAGAAGGAAGGAAACAGTGGTGGACGAGAGGAAGAGAAGGACGGAGGAAGAACGAAAGAAGGGTGGGCTCAGGAAGAGAAAGAAGGGTGGGCTCAGGAAGAGAAAGAAGGGTGGGCTCAGGAAGAGAAAGAAGGGTGGGCTCAGGAAGAGAAAGCGAAAGTGTCCTGGTGAGTCTGTTTGGAGCAGTGCCAGGTCCAGACCGGAACCCATGGTCCCGGTAACGCACCATGGCTTATTCTGTCTTAGTCGTGTTATGGGAGCCCACCCTCCCTCCCCAGCCACCCACCCACCAACGTCCCCCACCCCTTCTCAATGATGGCAGATGCAAGAGAATAGCAGACATCAGCCCTGCATGGGTTAGCTCCGCCCTCTTAGGATGCAGCTGACACAATATCAATCAACACAATGCCTGAACACACACACACCTACTGACACATATAGAGCCTTACACCCACACCAGACAGAGGGGTACACACACAGACACACACAACACAGAGAGCTACCCATGCATACATACACTTAAGCTCACACGCAGTATGTGCCGTTTTGACGGAGACATGACGGAATGTTACTGGGTCGACACACTACCGAGGCCTGAGTGTATGTGGTGCCGGTGTTGGTTCTAAGGGGGTGTATCCGTGTGTGCTTTGTGTGTGAACTGATCTTGAATTTGATGTCTGTATGAGTGGAAGATTCTGTTTTTCGTTTAGAATTGGATTAATTTGTCCTTCATAGCAGACGCATGTATCCAAAACACATGTCGTTAAGGAGCAGGTAGGGGTAAGGACACATTGCTGCAGCTCGATTGTGACCGAGGTGGACCCTAGCGAATGGGAAAGCAGCATACGGAACCCCTGAAGCGTGTGGTGTGCCGCGCGGCCACCATGGGGCGCTGTACCTCGTTGAAGGAGGTGAGGTTGAGCTTCTTGGCGATGAACTTCTTGAGGTGCAGGACGGTGGCCTGAGCCGAGCAGCGAATCCACTTCCTCTTCAGCCCCCGCAGCTTACTGCTGTTGCACTCCAGACAGATGCTCACCTGCACACACACACACACACACACACACACACACACACACACACACACACACACACACACACACACACACACACACACACACACACACACACACACACACACACACACACACACACACACACACACACACACACACACACACACACCTCATTATTTGACGAATAAGCATTGACAAATGCAAACTCTCTAGGACCCTGATCGAAGTCATGCATGTTGAGTCGCACGTCCCTTTGAATGCATACAGCATGACATCACAGGCGATGTGTATATTCACCAGCGCTCCGTAGATTGCTGTGTATTAATGTCTCAATGTCGATAAAAGCTTTGTAGCGTAATGCAGAACGGTGGGGGTCTCCAGTCATGGAGAACGAGTGGACCACACTGGGTTTGTGGACTGCCAGACTGGAGAAAATAACTACAAAATGGAAATGTTGTACCAGACACCACAGGAAGATGGTCAAGGTTAAATTACAGCATGAACGTGTGTCTGATTGTATGATCTCTCAACAAAGGCCCTAATGTGTGTGTGTGTGTGTGTGTGTGTGTGTGTGTGTGTGTGTGTGTGTGTGTGTGTGTGTGTGTGTGTGTGTGTGTGTGTGTGTGTGTGTGTGTGTGTGTGTGTGTGTGTGTGTGTGTGTGTGTGTGTGTGTGTGTGTGTGTGTGTGATCATAAAGGATTGAAATATTCCAATGTAAAGTATTCCCTATACACGACTGTGACACAAAACTATTCACATATCTCTGGGGTATTTCAGAATGCGTTACCACGGAAACGGCAGAGCAGGTTGGTGATTTTGCTATGACCTTGGCGTCTTTCACCTTCTCCAGCTTCCCTCTCTTTCTCTCCATCTCTCTGAAACCCCCCCTCCTCTCTTCCTCCCCCACCCCCATGTATTTCTCTCTCTCCGTCTCACCCTTCTCCGTCTATCACTCAACCCTCTCCCATTCACCCTCTCTCTCCATTTGTCCTTCTCTCACCCGCAACCACTCATCTTTCTCTGTCTGTCTCTCTAGGCCCTTGTTCCTCTCTCTCTCACTTGCTCTCGCTCACTTGATGTGTGTGAATTGCATCAGCATACTCGGCAACATATAACCACCCACATTCACACATGGCAATCAAAGCTAGGGTAGGCAACTCGGAGAAACCAGCCAGAGTGAGTTATACTTCTTTAAACACCCAACCTCTCCCATTGGGCCATCCTTCTAGGTCTGCTGAGCGCGTCGTGGGTACACCCCAGTCATGCACAATGAGCGCACTGGCAGTGTGCGCAGGCAGCCGGGTAGGTAGAGAGATATGCAGACTACCCAATCCGTTACCAAGGGAAGTGCACGTGCACTAACTTGCATAGCATGAATGCATGTAGAGTGGGCTCCATGGTCTAACCAACCAGCCACAACCATCTCCTCCTCTCTCCCACCATCTCCCCCTCTCTCCCACCATCTCCTCCTCTCTCCCACCATCACCTCCTCTCTCCCACCATCTCCCCCTCTCTCCCCCACCATCTCCCCCTCTCTCCCACCATCTCCTCCTCTCTCCCACCATCACCTCCTCTCTCCCACCATCTCCCCCTCTCTCCCACCATCACCTCCTCTCTCCCACCATCACCTCCTCTCTCCCACCATCTCCTCCTCTCTCCCAAACCATCTCCTCCTCTCTCCCACCATCACCTCCTCTCTCCCACCATCACCTCCTCTCTCCCACCATCTCCCCCTCTCTCCCACCATCTCCTCCTCTCTCCCACCATCTCCCCCTCTCTCCCACCATCACCTCCTCTCTCCCACCATCTCCTCCTCTCTCCCACCATCTCCCCCTCTCTCCTCCATCTCCCCCTCTCTCCCACCATCTCCTCCTCTCTCCCACCATCACCTCCTCTCTCCCACCACCTCCCCCTCTCTCCCACCATCACCTCCTCATCTCCTCCTCTCTCCCACCATCTCCCCCTCTCTCCCACCATCTCCCCCTCTCTCCCACCATCTCCCCCTCTCTCCCACCATCTCCTCCTCTCTCCCACCACCTCCCCCTCTCTCCCACCATCACCTCCTCATCACCTCCTCTCTCCCACCATCTCCCCCTCTCTCCCACCATCTCCTCCTCTCTCCCACCATCTCCTCCTCTCTCCCACCATCTCCTCCTCTCTCCCACCATCACCTCCTCTCTCTCTCCATCTCCCCCTCTCTCCCACCATCTCCTCCTCTCTCCCACCATCTCCCCCTCTCTCCCACCATCTCCCCCTCTCTCCCACCATCTCCCCCTCTCTCCCACCATCTCCTCCTCTCTCCCACCACCTCCCCCTCTCTCCCACCATCACCTCCTCATCACCTCCTCTCTCCCACCATCTCCCCCTCTCTCCCACCATCTCCTCCTCTCTCCCACCATCTCCTCCTCTCTCCCACCATCACCTCCTCTCTCCCACCATCTCCCCCTCTCTCCCACCATCTCCTCCTCTCTCCCACCACCTCCCCCTCTCTCCCACCATCACCTCCTCATCACCTCCTCTCTCCCACCATCTCCCCCTCTCTCCCACCATCTCCTCCTCTCTCCCACCATCTCCTCCTCTCTCCCACCATCACCTCCTCTCTCTCTCCATCTCCCCCTCTCTCCCACCATCTCCTCCTCTCTCCCACCATCACCTCCTCTCTCCCACCATCTCCCCCTCTCTCCCACCATCTCCTCCTCTCTCCCACCATCACCTCCTCTCTCCCACCATCTCTCCCACCATCTCCCCCTCTCTCCCACCATCTCCTCCTCTCTCCCACCATCTCCCCCTCTCTCCCACCATCTCCCCCTCTCTCCCACCATCTCCCCCTCTCTCCCACCATCTCCTCCTCTCTCCCACCATCACCTCCTCTCTCCCACCATCTCTCCCACCATCTCCCCCTCTCTCCCACCATCTCCTCCTCTCTCCCACCATCTCCCCCTCTCTCCCACCATCTCCTCCTCTCTCCTCCTCTCTCCCACCATCTCCCCCTCTCTCCCACCATCTCCCCCTCTCTCCCACCCTCTCCTCCTCTCTCCCACCATCTCCTCCTTAGTACCTCATCTCTCCTCCACATATCTATTACATCCAGTCTGTCTAATCCGAGTCAATTCTTCTCCCCGTCGAGGATTTTAACTCATCTCAGTACTTTTCCTCTTCTTCTCCCACCTTGTGATCCTCTCCTTCTTATTGTTCTTCAGTGTGGTCGACGACGTGCGTCGCTCACGTCGCTATGCACCAGGCCTCAGCCTTCCCCGCGCCTTCACCCTCCCTGTCATTCTTCCGGCGGCAGTGGTGCCATTATGTATTCTGAACCCGTTTCAGAGGGCGGCTGAATGACCTTCGACCCACACCAGACACCGATGTCTCTCCCTGAGGGCAGGAAGCGAGCCGATTGGCTGCTGTTGACAGCTTCTTTCAGGGAGCACTTTTTATTCTAAAAGCACGTCGGAAGGCCAGAGAGCCATTTGGCCTACAGCTCTGCAGGATCATCGACATTTGAATTCAGATCTAATCCGCAGATTACCCCTGATAAGAATATTGCTAACAGTTGCTAGATAAGATTTTATCTACGTTATAGACCTGGTTGTTCCAATGCAATTACCAAAAGCTACGACGCATCGCAATTTTAACAACCGAAAGATAACAACAATCTTGTTCTTTACCTTCGGTTTGGAAATGAGGTGATAAAATGTAACAAAAAGAAAGGTTTAAAGAGTCTGTTTGGTCAGTTGAAGTCAACTTGTCTTGCTTCCTATTGGTTTAAAACGTTGTTTTTAGTAACTGCGCTGGGGGTCGGGGCTTACTGATGGATGGGATGCTTTGTTCGACATCAATTCAAATATAAAGAAACACAAGCTGATACTTTCAAAAAGGAGAATTTACCTAAATGAGAACAGAGAAATTGTTGAAAAAACATGACTGGCTTCCCCCAAAGCAAATAATAGTTTATCAGGAGAAGTTAGGACTCACATTTTGATGGGGATTAAACCTGCAAACATCCCGTCCCTAGAAGGCCTGCCGTGTGCTGCCAGCGTGGTTAAATGCACCTGATTGGTGGAGCCGTACCTGTTCGTCGCTACGGTGATAGTCGTTGTCCTCCTCTGGTTTCTCTTCCCCGGCCTCCTTATTTGTCGTCTCCTCAGATTTTGAGTCACCTGGTTAAAAGAATAAGAATAAGATGAGGGGCCCTAGCCTGCTAACGGGATGTTGATGATAGTGTGTGAGAACATTATGTATGTCAACACACACAAACCCCCACACACACACACACACTCACTCAGTGCATGGACAACACTAACCCATCATGCATTCTAATAAATCGATGCACAATACATGATCAAAGACTTGTTCAGATGTTGTTCGACCAAAACTCTAACAGTGATCCAACGTGATTGTCTTTCGGTGCCATCTAGTCCACATGGACCAAACAACATGAGCCATTATAAGAGGTGCTTATTGGTCCAATGCGGGGAGAAATCCTGCTCTGTTCTGACAGAAAAAGGCGGTCTGCCATCTGTTATTACTCTGTGCGGCTAATCAATTAAATGCTGGGGGTACGAGGTTCTTCTGATAGCCGGTTACAGAGTGTCCGTCCCTCTGTGATTTAAGAGCCGGTGTCTGTATTCCAGCAAAGATCATCAGAAATCACACACCACGGGCATTTCACCGTGCAAGGGTGTTGAAAGAAATCTTTACTCTCACTCCTCCTAAGGTGAGGATACCTGCTGCAAGACATGAAAATATGTCCTTCTACCTCCCTCCTTGGTGTCTTCTTTCTCCCTTACTTCAAAAGCACTAGCTCTCTATTCATCAGACGGGGAAGAGGGTAGATGAGGAGGATGGACGGATGGAGATAAAGAAAAGAAAGAAAGAAAGAAAGAAAGAAAGAAAGAAAGAAAGAAAGAAAGAAAGAAAGAAAGAAAGAAAGAGGGAGATGGAGAGAACGGCGGGACAGAGGGTGGGAGAGAGAGGTTTGGAGAGAGCTAGCACGAGACAGATAATCACAGTCAGACGAACATTAAACTTAAAAGAGGAACCGGCTTGTATTTCTCTCTCATGTCACTGATCAAAACAACCTAGGAGAGGAGTGATGTCTCCAAAATAACCAGAACACCGCCCATTTCACCAAACAGAGCGTTCAAGCACAGATCTCAACCGGTTTTGAAGTGATGAAAAGAGCTTTCTAGAGATTTGGGATCTACAGATTTCAAGGTTTCAACAGCCATCAAACCCAACAAAGTAGTCACCCCATACACAAACACACTCGCACACTCTGCCTTCCTCGTGGTTCAAATCCACAAGTGCCTCTTCAAAATCTAGATTCATTTCTTCGTGTTCTATTAATTAGTGTTTCATTTCTTTGATGACTCGAAGAAAAGGTAATTTATTTTGGGCAAACCATTTGGGTTTCTTGACGATGCAAGTTAATAACAAATGTTCATGCAAAGCATTTTGGAAACAATTACTCCAATGCATTTGAATAATTTGGTTTGCCTTTTGGGATGCTTGTGTGAGGAAGAACCAAAGCCAATCCCCCATAAGGGAGAAACTCAAATTAAACTGCTGCTGGTTTACAATCCTGGCCAAACATAAGTTAGTCAGGGTTTGCTTTTGTAGCACCTACCCTAAGAGGAGCTGTTCTTACCAAATTTTCCAGTGGCTCTTTATAATTAGATACGCAACATTAGTCCCACTCTCGAGACAACAGGAACCACTTAACGTTTCTAAAGTCTAGCAGTAAGGGCAATTTTTACACGCACGAAACAATAACGGCTTATAGAAGCAGTTGACGTGTTCTGATTGGCGTCCATCATCACCAGACGAAAGAGTCCTTTCAGGTCCTCGACCCTCGACAATCAGCAACAAGACATGCAGTACCCCGTCCTTCCCCAGAGACGATACCCATCGTCTTACTTTTGGACTCTTTTAATAGGTCAGGGTTAAAATAACAGACAAGAAATAAAAGCAACTCAGAGGAAAAACGGCTACATATCAAACCCTACAGACACATATAAACAGAATCTGGCCCGGATTGTGAGGGGATTGAGAAGAGAGGGGGCTAGGCCTTCTCTGCCATTAGCACGGCGCTGATTGTCCCCGGAGAGTGGCCGGCTGATGGCTGACCCGGAGTGGACAGGATGGGCTTTGGGTCCCCTCAAAGCAACCTTGAGGGCTCCCGGGTTCCAGGAATAGACCCCGGGGCTACAGCACATGGAATGGGAACATGGCTCTTCAAGTGGAGAGTGAAAACGCTCTCACCCGAGACTCTGACTCCCTCGCTCAGTCCTCTGTGCTCGTTTGGTTCGCCAATGAGCTACAGTTAAGAAAGCACCTGTCGCCCAGTTGGCAGGACAGAGATGTATGGAACAGCCAGTACTCTTTCTCTCTGCCATCTGCTCTCTGTGTATACTGCCTCACACGCTCCCTCCGTCTCTCTGTGTATACTGGCTCCGTCTCCCCCTTACGGTCTGTTTATCTCCCTCCCTTCTCTCCACGCTTTCAGATGTTGACTCATAACAGGAGTTTCTGGGGTGAGCCATATGAGAGAGAGCGCGACGGTATTTGAGTTCCACGATGTGCATGCCTTGGTTGTGAGTTCAACAATGTCTGTTCATCCGTGTGCATCCCTTGGTTATGTGTGCATGCCTAACTGCATGCGTGTGAGCGTTCCTGCGTGTTGGTGAGCGTGCGAGCGTGTCGGTCGGCTACAGAATAACCCGGAGCTTCCAGTCGCCAGTCTTGATTACCAGAGCTAAAGAGGGGGGGGGTTCAAATAGCGATTGGCCCCGGCAGCGTAAACAACCTCTGGGCACACATTCTGCCCCCCCCTCCCTGGTGGACCCCTACAGCAGCCGGGCCATCAAGCACCACTAGCAGGCCAGCCCCTCTCTGATTGGTTGATCTCCTCCTCCTCCTCCTGTATCTACGCTATCTTCAGCAGTCTGGCTGAGCTCTGCTCTTCTCAATTATTAGTTTAGCGCATCCAAGTCCCACAGCTAGCTTGGTTTAGGGGTTGTAGCATGACGCTAACTCACATAGCAAGCTGTAGCACATAGCTTAGCTTAAGCAGGTATAGCGTGATGCTTAAGGCTGGGTTTTACTGCTCCGCAAAGTGCTGCCCGTAGACACGGAGAGCCTTCTCCGTCGTCGGAGACCCTGTTCGAGACCCTCTCCGTAGCTCTACGTGCGCACCCAATATATTTTAACTATCCGTCGAGGCAACCGAGATGGACGGAGATGGCCTGTGATTGGTCCTCTAACAACTTAATTACCAGAATCACTTTTCCGGTTTGACTCATCTCACAACAACAGTACCGCCATTGTCGGAAGAGTTGGCTCTGTGACCGGTTGTACTTTGAATGTTGTATCGTATATTTTCAATATTTATCAGCTCCAACTCGCAAAGCAGTGTTAGGCCCAATCCCATTTCTACCCCTTCCCCCTCCCATTTCCCCTTCCCCTTACCCCTTCAAAACAAGGGGGAGGGGGAAGGGGAAGGGGTAGAAATGGGATTGGGCCTTTCTCTCTCGGTCGTCATTGTTCACCGTGACCCGGGGGCACAACGATCAACGACCGTACCGACCATTGCCGTCATGGGATTAGGCCAGTCCTGCGTAGGAACCTCTACTGATCGGGCGGCGAATTGCATTGCGTATCCAACATCCCGACAGAGAACTTGGAAAGCTTGAGGGGTCTCACTGTGGTTACAGAGTCGGAGTAGTGTACTTTAGCCTTTACTTATTTGAGCCGATGTAGCATGACGTAACCACACAGAGCTAGCTGGTAGTAGCATGAATAGCGTGCAGCCACCAGCCGCAGCTAGCCGTGCGCTGTGATAGGGTGTGAGTGGGGCAGGTTTTACCATTCCGTTGGTCCAGGGGGGTTTTCATGTTGCACAGCTCTCCTTTGATGTCCCCAGGAACCTCCATCCCCAACTTCTGATAGAAGTCTCTCTGCTTCTTCATCTCCGCTATACAAACAGAGACAGAGAAGACCCCTTTGAACTATAGTCAGAGGGCTCTTTGCAAAGTTGAGTGAGTGAGTGAGTGAGTGAGTGAGTGAGTGAGTGAGTGAGTGAGTGAGTGAGTGAGTGAGTGAGTGAGTGAGTGAGTGAGTGAGTGAGTGAGAGTCCCCTACCCTCTTGCAATCCTGGGACGAGCTTGTATACAATGTCTTGCATTGTTCTGTCATGTCTGAAAGAGAATAACAGCAGGGGTAAGCTTCTGATTATTAGTTTATGAACATGTAGAACATATGCATCACAGTGAATAAGATAAATAAAGTGGGTAAAAAAAGAGAGAGGTAAACATAAGCAGACCCATCATGCTGCCTAAATGGATAATTCGTGGTCAGACACAGCCCCCTAGTGTACAGAAGTAGAAAACCATCACAAGTGGAGTTTTTAATAGGTTCTTACTTATATTACTTATGAAATTATATCTCATTAAAAACATATTAGGGATTGGAGATCAAAGAGTTTCGGCAGTGTGTGTGTGTGTGTGTGTGTGTGTGTGTGTGTGTGTGTGTGTGTGTGTGTGTGTGTGTGTGTGTGTGTGTGTGTGTGTGTGTGTGTGTGTGTGTGTGTGTGTGTGTGTGTGTACCCTATGTACTGCAGCGGGTGACTTTGGTGAATCACGATTCTACAGGTGGGACACGTGTTGTTCTCCTCCAGGTACTTCACGAGACAGCTCCTGCAGACTACATCATGCATAACCACACAAACATATGTCATACGTTTGTGTCGCATATGTCTTTAATCTGCTGACGGTATGAGAGTTGTAAACAGTGAGAGCAGAATGGTGCAGATTTGGAAACCACACAACCCCTCCCAAGTCAGGCACAGTCAACTCCAAACAGATATTTTTACAGCAACTTTGATACACATGATTTAATATAACCAAATAAACCTTTTATTATTTACCATCTGGGATTAATAAAGTACTCCTCCTATGTAATAAAGTACTCTTCAGGCACAAGCCAGATATTTAGATCATGGCTTTACAATAAAAATGTTAATCATTCGATTTGCCACCTAAAATTATTGTTATTATAGTATGCTAGCGTGCTTGTACACTTAGTATTCATGACGTTTGTCTGGCTAGCCTGAGCAGCGCTAGATACTTATGTGTGTTGAGCTCAGTTGAACTATCATGGGAACTGCACCGACGTGACGAGAATCTCTTCATCTAAAAACATAATCTGGCGGTATCTCCTCCAGACAAGGTGTTGGCCTACAGCGCTCTCTAGTGGAATGTTGTGGCACTGCTGTGCATTAGCGCGTATTTTATGACGTTGTGGGGGAACATGCAGCAGCAGAGAAAATGAGGGACGTTATGCAGAGATCAAGAGAAATAAACTGGCAGAGAGAGAGAGACAGACGGACAGACAGAATAAGCAAAAGCGAGAAAGCTAGAGCGAGGATGCACCGTAGTATCACAAGTGTGTTGGTATACAGAGATTTTAACATGATGGATAGATTTTGGCATTGTGCGTATGTGACTCAGACTCACAGGTGTGTAAACACTCCGTAACCGTGGTAGCATCGATCAGGTATCCCTCACACAGCCGACAGGTGATGTGGGCGTTGATGTCCCACAACTTGATCTTCCTGGTCAGCATGTCGGGGTTCTACACACACACACACACACACACACACACACACACACACACACACACACACACACACACACACACACACACACACACACACACACACACACACACACACACACACACACACACACACACACACACACACGGGAGTGAGTGAGTGCCGTTAGCAGGTAAATAGACAGACAAAATAACAATAATAAGGTATGGACGACGTCATGACTAACCACCAGCTAAAGAGCAACCGCAGTTACCACATCGCACAAGGGCCACAACTCATGATTATCGGGGTCGGCACCCTATTGCAATGCTGCCAAACGAGCACGCGAGGTGCCATAACAATGCCATTACACGGGCATGAGCAATATCAAAATTAATCTATTCGTTACGTAATTGAGTAATTACAAACCTGGATAATGCATTATGGTTGACAAAATAATAACACATTTAGAAATAATGCTAAAATAATTCACTATTCTCAAACAACATAATTACTTATAACATCACACAGACAGCCGTGCATAATTTGTGAGTCTACCGCCATCACTTCCTCCCTTGGTGCGGGGTGGTTCACTTACGTTGGCGTCTACACCGCCAAAAGTTGGGGGGGGGGGGTCCCTAAATAAGCGTGCTGAGCCGTACTTATTTTTCGCTACTCCTTCGTTGGGGTACCAAGCGGTCTGAAAGGCCGCCGAAAAGGTGGAGCTACACACGCCGGCGGTTGATTGGTCAATAGAATAGTCACTTTTGTGCGACAGGGGGATAAAAACAAAGAAAACACAGAGCTCCCCCCGAGGTAATTTTTGGACAACGGCGAAAGCTTTGTTTATTGAAGAAAATGTCGCACAAAAGTTTGCCGTCCTTCTTGGACGTACTCCAATGTTGCCCTTCGTTTAATGTGTTGCTTTCTTCTTTCTCATTGAATATAGCAGCAGGCTACACTGTGTCACGCTGCTATGATGTCGCAATGCTTACGTAGCTGCCACGGCTGTCGCCATCCGGCTTAAACCGCGTCCTACCATAAGGGTACTGTCGGCAGTGGGAACGCCAGCCGTAACCGTACCGAACCGCTCGGTGGAAACGAGGCATTATACCATCAGGCTGAGAGAACGCAGTGATATGCAAGGAACTAGTTTGTTTAAAGCCGAAAAGTGGAGGAAGTCGCAACAATATTTACTGATCATTTTGAGGTGAGAGGGTTGATATCAACAAGATATTTGCCGTTACAACCTCTGAAGCCCCCAAATGGTAGGGAAGCAGAGAGGACTCTTTAATCAGAAGATATTTTGGTATTGGCGCACTAGACGGTAAGCGAACAGCAGCATTAATGAAATAAATAAGTTAATGCATGTTATGAAAAGAATAACTGCTACGGGGTATAGGAATATTTTGTAAACATTGGTAAGTGGCCGGACAGCCAAAAGGTTGCCGACCCCTGGTTATGCCCGTTGTTTATGATTAATCACTTGATAAAATAAATCTAAATGATCACCAGAGCCCTAAGAGCTTGCATTTAGTATAATAATGAGGAACCCCCAAATGGTTCAATTTCTGAAGCTCCAAGTATCAAAAAGGGTATATTTGCCTAATTCATTGATTAAAACAATCAAAATAATAAATGTATTTATGTTGATCAAATTAATTAATTTACAAAAAATGACAAAAAGTTTCAACGACACCTATTACCAACCGAAGAGAAAGGCGGGAAAAGGTCAGGGGTCACACTCACCCCTAGCGCCGCCATGTGGACACTGCGGTTGTCGTGGCGACCACTAGCGTTCCTGTTGATGTGCACCGCTGACGTGGCTAACGTCGTTTACCGCTAACTCCTCATCATGGAATACCCCTCCTCAGCACCTGGAGAGAGAATGGGGGGGGAGGAAGAGAGGTGAGGAAAGGGGTGGAAGGGAGGGAGGGAGGGAGGGAGGGAGGGAGGGAGGGAGGGAAGGGGGAGAGGAGGGATGAAGAAGGAGAGAAGATGGAAGGAACATTGTTAGAATAATCTGTATTATTAAGAAGAGTTCTTTGGGGGAGAATAAGTATTCTGGGACTGTACGAATAGAAAAGGCTGCTTACATCAAACTGATCTGTAAACAATTCTGAATAGAATCTTGCTTTGCCCTTGCTTGTTCCCAGTAACTAAAGCTTCACCTCATTCCCACAGCTCCCAGTATGTCCTGCTTTAGCACAACCCGACGTGGTAACTACCGTTACCTGGCGCCCGAATGTGGGGTTGATTAAGAGGAATTCTGTCACGGCAAAGGTTCTGTTGTGAGAAGTGTGTGTGTTGTTTGACTGAAGAATCCATGACTTGTGGAAACAGCCAGCCTCTCTGAGTGCGAGGTTATGATGGGAACAACAGTAGTGAAAAAAATAACAGTGGTGTCTGTCTGTCTGTCTCTCACACACACACACGTTATAGAGGCTGCATGCACAAGTGCACACACACTCTGCAGTGTATAGGGTACAGACATCTTCACTACCACACACACACACACACACACACACACACACACACACACACACACACACACACACACACACACACACACACACACACACACACACACACACACACACACACACACACACACACACACACACACACACACACACCAGGGTCAGCCAAGCCGTCTACCAGACTGTAAAATGAGCTTGTTCGTGTGCAGGGTGTGTGAGGGGGACTTTTAAGGACACGCGCGGCAAGAGCCAATCAGAAAGCAGAACAGGAATGCCCTTATCGCCGAACATGGGAAGTCTGGGTTCTTAGCAGCGTGCTGCGAGTAATGATGTTCATCTCAACGTGAAGCTATATTTCTCATGCCAGGGCAGACATGCTACCACCGATGCTGTTGCTGTTGATGTCTTGGGGAGGCAAAGACTGTGGGTTCTTAGCATGTTATCAGCATGCTTTATGGACGCATACTAGACTAACTACAGAGTAAAGAGATAATGAGACTAACTCTGGTATAGCAGAAGCTCATAGATGCACAATGACAATGGGAAGTGCCGGCGGAGACACAGAGGGTTGATTGAAAGAGGAAGTTTGGCTAGGATTGCACATGTTTTTACACTGCCAAATATGCCCGTCTTATGCACACCTTTTTCCCGGCATGGTCCGCGCGTTTACACTGCCCGAGGTAAATTGCCTGCTTGAGCTAGCACCCCGATTTACCCTCCCGGACCCTACACACATTGGCAGTTTCATTTGATGTAAATTCGATAAGACGCTCCGTGGTTCCGGTGGGAAACAATGTTTTCTGCACTTGCAAATAGTTAATCGTGTTTGAAGCCTGCACTCAGACGTGAACTTATTCCTGCATGATGGTGTCTTCATTCATAAAATAATAAAAATTTGGGGGTATGTAAATTATTATTAAGACGTCTAGACTCCGCGCGACAGCCCGCCTCCTCCAATGAACCAAGAAAGCCCACACAGTGACTAACAGGGATTTTACCCCCTTGATTTCACACAGGGAAAACTGTGAAATTGCCGGGCATGCCAAGCTGCGAACAAAACCTCCTTGGCAGTGTAAAAAGGCCTACAGACAAACACACACAGCAGCATGTTCTCTGTAATACAGAAACTATTAGTCTTAGATCTTAGCGATTAATAGAAATGAATAAGTCAAGTAGTATTTTATAACGGAGAATTGTTGAATTGTTAATTTAAAGTAAAAGCTGTGTCCAGGGAAAATCTGGTCTTCTGCTAAACTATACCTGCTCAAAAGGTTGACCTTTTAAAGGTCAATGGCATGCTATTTTATGGATGCTTTTATATAGGTGATAGTGGGCCCCTAATACAGCATTTGAAGACGTTCAAGAAATTCATCCTTTATGCAGAAATACAGCCACTACAAGCCACTACAAGCCAGTCCCACAATGAGGGGACTGGCTCATTGTGCCAGAAGATTGAATAGCTTTTGAACTTTAATTAGTAGGCCTAAGTTGGAGTTCCTTAGTTTTTCCCCGTGGAAGTGAACATCTGTTGTTCCGTTCCAAATCAGCTGTCCTCTGCCATCTCAGCCCTTACGGGAGCTTTTCAATTCATTCTGGAACGTGCATCTTTTCAGGGAATTTGTACAATAAATCCATAACAAATACCGAATATTGATTGTCTTATGTGTCCGTAATCCATTATATTGACCGGGTATTCCCAAGACACTCACGCTCTGCAGCAAGCCAGTCACAGTTGATTGGCGCGGCCCTGTACAGCAAACGTAAACAAACAACAAAGCTAAGGTTAGCATTTCGCTAAGCATTTCTTTTCCTCCCGAGATCCCGCTAATGTTCCGTTATAAAGTAAAGGGAAACAAGATATATATTCTTCCTCCACCTCTCTTGCTTCTCTTGCTTGGTGTCGCTGATAGTTTGCCTCCCTCGCTCTGGTAACGTCACCTACGTGAAAAAAAGAACGGAGCTCCGAATACTGATTCAAGCTTCGAATCTAAATTTTCCGAACGAGTATTAGAATATTTTCAAATGATTCGGGCCAGCTCTAGTATCACAATGGCTTGGATTCATAATATGCTCCGGTTTGAAACCTGGAGCTCTATATCTAATACATACCCAGAATGAACCGCGACATTGAGGAGAAAGCCGGGAGACATCCTGGGCAACAATCCCTTTCTCCTCCATGTTCAATCTGGAATTCAGGGAGTCAAAGCCAAAGTTCCTTTCCCCCCCAATTCCGATTCCTCTATTATTCCCCGAGGAGCAATTCGGTTTTACAGCTAACCCATCCATCAAGGGTAAAAAGTACAAGGGTAAACACGCCCACCTGTGATGTCATAAGGGGCAGATTTCCAAAACGGCTTGTGGCTGCTAATCACACCACACCTGGTGGCATGTCATGGGACCTTTAAGTTAGAAAACCTACTAAAGTGACATTTTCATTGCCTGGGACCTTTAAAATCTAGGCCGATGACAATGTTCAGGCAGGCATTATGCATGCAGGCTTTATGCTGCCTCTCTTAACGTCGTCCTTATCTGAATCGGCCATCAGCAAACACTCCCAGTGTTTCAAGAAAAAAATAAAACATAGTGGTCCTTTAATGCTCACATAAAAACAGAATAATTAAGCATTGAAATAACTTATCAGGTTATTTTGCCTCTGAATTTAACTCTTTAAATTTTCAGTTAATAATTTTCACCTTTAATTTTCCATGTTCAATGTATAAAATTCACCTTTAAAAAATTAAACGTCCCCAAATTCAACATGCCTGAGCTGCAAAATTCAATGTAGGAAATTCAGTGTTAACATTAAAATCATCACGGTCAAGCAAGGAGAGCGAGCGGGAATAATTACTTAGTGTCACTCGTTGGATACCTGATTCTAGGCATTTTTCAAAAAGGAAATGGTCAAATATATACTGTTGTGTTACATTTCATTGACTAAAAATGCGTTAGAACACGTCAATCTCGAAGACGAGTTTGTGCAGATTTTTTCATTTTCGTTTTCTGACCGAGGTAATATACCAGCCTGAGTTCGCACCCCAATTTACCCTCCCTCTACACATATTGGCGGTTTCATTTTGATGTAAACGTGATTAGACGGCTCCGCAGTTCCAGGGGCGGGACTTGGGTAGAGGTGTCGCTGTGTTGTCTCCTCAACAGAGACAACACAGCGATAAACATGACTAGTTCTAACTGGAGCTACAGTGAAAACCGCAAGCTGCTGATCATGTGAGAGAAGTTGATGCAGTCGCAGGAAACGAAGACTGGGAAAGATGCGAAGGATGTTAACACTAACAACAAATTCATACATTGAATTTTGCAGACCAATGTGCAATCAACGATTGAGCGTGGTCTGGCAGTAGCCAGGCTAGCTGCTTGCAGCTTTCTCAAGAACAATTCATCCAAACAACATCACACTCGACACTGCAGCTTCTGGGGACCGCAAGTAAGTCACCCGGCAAGTGTAAATTTGTAAAACAGTTTACGAGAAAAATCCCAATTTAATCTCCTTTGTAATACCTAAAGCATGGATTTAATTTTTGCGGAGGAATTAATGTCCAAATAGGCGTATTAGTGGCTTGGTTAAGGTTAACCACCGCTGCATTTAGCAGCTGTTCCTGAAGGCTATCTTTGACTAGTGGACTCGAGGGAAGTTAAGAAAGTGGTTTGGTTGTTGTATAACGATAGTATACGTATTTAGCATCCAAGTAAAGTGACCAAGTGAACTGCAGACAAAGAACCGTGGCTTGCTGAGGCCCTTTGACGACGTAGTTGTTGACTTGCGAGACTGTCTGCAGAGCCCTGAAGCCCCGCCCCCACTGCGGCATGGAACGCTGTTGGCTGATGGTTCATTCATATTGAAGGTTCTGTGTGTCCAAATTAGTTGACACTTCCCACTCCTCACTGCCCCAACAATTCCCACGCCAAGTGTGGAGTAAATCAGATGAACGGTCCAAGAGATATGCAGGGACATTCGTACATACAGACTGAGGCCCTCAGTGGGTTTATAGGGCCTCAGTTTGAATGTCTGTCGGTGAAAAACAGAAAAATGCACCCCTGCGTTTTCGTGTTAGGATTCGTGTGGACGCCAGATAGGCAAACGATGACGTCATCGCCCACCCACCAGGTTGGCAACATTAGATTTCCGTCTAATTTGTTTTTTTTGTATTATTTTTGTAGCTTGAAATACAGCCCTTTGGTAAATTTAATTGCCAACTGTACGTTAAAAAGTATTTTCTGCTCAATCTGAAAGGTTAACAAGTCAACTGTATGTTTGTATACGGCGCATAGGCTTGATGCGCCTGCTCTGCCTTCTTTTTTTTGGAAGGAGAAACAGCGCCACATAGAGGCCTTGAATATGTACCACAGCGTTTCTGCAGCCAATGCGTTTTTGCAATGAGTCAGTCATTAGAGAAGTTCCTGGAACACTGGCAAGAAAAACGGAAGGGAAAATATTGTTTTCGTCCGTGTTGACAGGGCCTGAGTTTCCTCACTTTATAGGTAGAAGCAAATTGATGGGCTTCTACTTGAGTGGCGAATACAACAACGCCACATGGCGGTGTAATGATTAAGTAATGCTAGATTGTAGGGCTGCAGGATATATCGGCTATGTACGATATATCGATATAATTTCCAAGGGGATACAAGATTTGACAATATCGTTTATATCGATATGCGTTAAAATGGTCAGTTTCCCCCTCAAGCGTCTGCAGCGCTTGCCTTGGAGACTGTGAGCGCGACCCCTCCCCCTCCCACTCTGTCTTTCCGAACGTGCCGTGTGCAAAGACGCCTCATTCCCGCCCCCGCCGCCCCCTCACAACACAACAAGCATGGATGATACCCGTAAAGAAAACGAGACGGCGGCGGGAGACGAAATTGTTTCAAAGAGGAGAAACAACGGCTCCATATATTGTTTTGCATAGGTGATTATTTTGTGAAGGTGAAAAACGTCCCTTTTTTTTTTTACATGTTCGTTCAATTCTGTTGAAAATAACGATACAAAATCACATGTTGCAGTCATACTGACCTATGTTTTAATAAAAGTGCTTGCAACATCTCACATGTGGCTTTTGACACATCTATCCCACTCTAGAAAATATCGAGATATATATCGTATATCGCCATTCAGCCAAAAAATATCGGGATATCATATTTTGCCCATATCGTGCAGCCCTACTAGATTGACTAAAATATTAAATAAAACAGTACTTGTCACACGTAAACACACCAGTAGGATACCATTGTTTGCAGGTTTTTGGCGGATGATCAATGTGTGAAACAAAGATTGCCAAGCGTGTATCAAAAAAAAACACGAATACACAGAAAATACTTTTTTCAAAAGTTTTGTTTTCAGTGTAACAAGCTCTTTTTGGTTGTGGACAGGAGGCCAACACGCAGAGAAAAGCCTATGTTTTTATAAATACCCATATTACGTGTGAACAATTATAGTTTTTTATTCTTATTCATTCTCAACAGGTAACAGTCAGGTAGGTATTGATTTGTAGCTTATCCTGGTATACCGCAATGCATTTTCAGTTATCTAACTTTCTATGAGCTGTGTGCGCCAGTAAACAGGGGTGAGGAGCTAGAAGAATAAGAACACCAAAAGAAGAACAACGAAGACAAGCATAAAGTTTTTTTCAAATAATTTGACAAATGCAATTCCAACATGTAACTGAATCGGCTATCCCTTTATCGGAAGTCTCTCCCCGTCTCTTGAACTTGTCGCTTAACCATGTTACTGAATACCCCCCCTCTCGCTCTCCTCTAACCCACGTCACTGAGGAACGTGCCCGCTCGCTCTCCTCTTAACCCAT
Source organism: Gadus chalcogrammus (assembly GCF_026213295.1). Classification (NCBI taxonomy): domain Eukaryota; kingdom Metazoa; phylum Chordata; class Actinopteri; order Gadiformes; family Gadidae; genus Gadus; species Gadus chalcogrammus. The sequence goes on from NC_079421.1 coordinate 1,494,316, forward strand.
GTCACTGAAGGTTCCTCCCTCTCCCTATCCTCTAACCCAGTGGTCAGCAACCTTTTCAACATGCAGTGCCAGTTTGACATTTTCTCGTTAATGAGTGTGCCCTAAGCAACAATATATAAAAAATTAAGCTGAATTATGACGAAGCGTCTAAAAACATTTCCAGAAGACCTGGAATTGTACTATTTTCATATAGTCCAGAATCATGCATCAACATTTTAAATGTTTTTTTTGTTTTTATATTTGCAACATGGGCTTACAAATTATAATTACATATGTCCCATCTTAAAACACCATTTTCAGAAACTCATTCAAAAACATATTTGCACTGTGAGAAATGTAATAAACGAGAATATTGGAACCATACACATCAAGATCTTTAAGGCATGTACAGCTTTGCAAAACCATGTGAAGGCGATGCATACAGGCCACTTGCAACAATATTTTAAATATTTTCTTCTCCATTACTCACAACATAGGTTTATAAACTATTAATTGATCCCATTTCAGAAAAATGCTTTCTGTAACTAATTGAAACATAATTGCACTGGGAGGAAATGCCCAAAACAAAAGAAAAATCGGTAGTAATGATTATGCTGCCTTTTGTAACGCCAATATATGCGGACCGAGCCACCACCGAACCGAACCGCTGGGTGGAAACGAGAGATTCTGAAAACTGAAAAGGCATTTTTTTAATAATAATAAGGTTTGCCTTATTATTATTATAATAAGGTTCGCCTCTTGCGAACCTCATCCCTACTTCATATTCCTCCCCTTGCAAGCCCGGCCCCCTACACCCCCCGTTGATTCCACTGTGGGAACGACATCGATGTCCGCATATAAAGCATTAAGTGTGAATCAACCTAAGGGTCGAACGTCCTGATAAACAAATGCGGCGAAAAGGTGGAGGACAAGGTCCAACGCCGTCTCTCTAGTTCATTTAGCTGTGACCGCAGATAGCACGGAGGCTACCTGATCATCTTAAATGTTGCTGCAACGATGCATCATATATTTCGTTGCATTCACAACATCCGAAGCATCGATCGATGATAGATTGGAGCATGAGTTAGAGAGAAGAAAAAACAAAGAAGAAAGGCGTCGCGAACGAGTTTGTTACCAGAGAAAGAGATTGTCTTTTTTGCTTCATCTCCCATACCAAACACTGGGACAAATGTAGTCGATTTCTGTGTTTAACTGAGAAAACAGGGACTGGAAGGCCGGGACCCTATAATGTTCAGCTAACTGTTGTAAATAATAATTAAAAAAAATCTAGATACACGTGCAGCTGTGAACTCATGTATTGTAAGATGTGTACTTTCATTATTATTAAAATATTTTTTAACCATTTCAGTGAACACAAGGCAATACACTGATTATCAATTAGTGTGCCTCTCAATGAAATGCAAAAGCAGACCGAAGCGTCATCGACATGCCAACTCAAGTGGTGTGAGAATTCACGACTTTCTACTCCTCAATCACATATAAGGTCATATAAATTTCCAACGGAGAAAATACTCCCTCAGGCCAGGGTAGTCTTTTTCAGGAGATTTTCAGGATACCAATGATGACAGGATATGTTGTTCAAACATACGGCCCATCCTGAGAATATCAGGACTTGCGCGCATGTGTGAAGGCAGCTATTGTTACTTCATGTTGTAGCAGGCTCATGGGTGTGGGGTTTCCAAGCCAAGTTGAAAAAGAAACCACACAACACCGAGCAGTTCAAAGTCAATGGTCATTCATTAAGGGGTATTTACATCGAGAGGGGGAAGGTCGACTACCTCCTCAGTGACCACAAACCGTAATCAGTCACTTTGTCCAGTATCCAGGGGGCAACGCAAGAAGGGTTCTCATCCAAAGCAGGTCGGTATGCGGTTGGGGATAATCAGACAGTCGAGGTCACGACATGTAATCAATGCAATTCAGTCACTCTCTCGGAATTACTCCCGGAAAGAGCGATCCAAGATTTGAAGATCTGAGACGAAAAAAGATCCAAACTTCGCATCACTCATGAGAACGGTTGGAAAAAGGTTAGACTAAAGAGATTCTTGAATTGACTCTTATAGAATGATTGCACCCATAATAGATTGATTTTTAAGTATTTCAAGCGGCTTAGGCTAAAAAAATGTTTTGTTTGGTTCCGGATTCCGACCGACCCCGTCAATTTATGTGCGACCCAAATTATTTTATGAGCTTTTTTTTATGCAAACTATAATTACGTTTTGGTACAGCACCTCTTCATTCTGTACCGGGATGAGCGAATTTTCTCGTTTTTAAATGAAAACAACCTACCCATCATTCGCTGCCGCTGGAAAAAATAAAATAAAAAAATAAAAGGCCTTTTTAGGCCTTACAGGAAATTCTGGCAGAAGGATGCCCACAGGTAAACTGAATACATTGAGGTTTGAACACATTAGAATAACTGAAAGATTGATGGTTACACGGTTCGGTCTCAGTAGAGGTCAGAAGTCACACGAGAACTCAGTGATATCAGGCCTTGAAAACTAGCCAAAAGCAGGCATGAACAACACTTCAAAGGAAACAAGTTATCGTTAAAGGAAACTACAACACAGACTGCTTATCATTCAACCACGGGCCTCCTTCTTGCAACACGACAATAAACCACTACAAAGATGGACTACAGGCACCTGGCAGTGTTTTGTGGTTCTCCATTAATGGGAAAAGATAGATACGCAAATACTAGCCTCGCCAAGCTCAATGCTGCTCGATAATATCTTCCTGTGTTTCAGTCCTGGCTACTTAACTCTCTTCACAACAGTAATACATCTATAAAAGAAACGATAAAACACTAATGGTTTACAGGAAATACTGCTGTCATCTTTACGATCACTGGTCCAATGTCGTCGGACCAGAAAGAGATTTGAATAAAGAATCTAGTATTTCACAGAACATTCAGACAAAATATCAAAGGAATCCATGTTTTCATCGCTGTCATGCATTTATGACAACATTTACCTCCAAAACATACACTTACGTAAGCAAATCTCACCCTTCTCGCCTTGGCCTACCCGCATGTGAAAACAAAATACTTTTCTCACGTCTGACAAGATTGACAGCTCTACTGTGTTCATGATGTGCCATGTTTGGCAAAGTTCTGAATTTCTTATGAAATCAATTCACTTTATTTAAGTTATCCTCTCCTTGTTTATTTGCAACGCAATGAACACGCAGTTGCTCCGACGTAGTCGTGAACCTTTATGACTCTGGTTTACGTGTGGCTATGCATGTCCGTGGTGAAAAGAGAACAAATAGTTGGTCTTTGTCTGTGCATGCCGTTACTTGACAAATGGTCTACAACTAGAAGTTTTGATCTTGATATGGTATGGATTCTAGCAACTTAACAGCTGACTACGACTCAAACATTGTGCAACAAAAACAGAAGATAGGCTGTTAGTTGGTCGTCGTTGTCCATTCTGTCCAAGTCTATGATGACCGAAAACAAAACACCTTTTTTTATGGATACTAGCAAGTAAAGACTTCTAATGGTTACGGCTATGAAGGCAAAAGTTACATGTTTTGCCATTGATTTTTTACAAACAAAGTGTGTTGCCGGAAATGATGTGGTTAGCGGACCAATCACGGCACTTGCGGCTTTGTGGCCTCGACGCAAATTTACAATTTTTGGGGAGGCGCACGTCCGGCCCTTGTGGGGGACGCTAGGAGGGTCCGCAAGGACGTAAGGGGTCCGTAACCCCCTTGAGTTGCGTCATCCTGGAACCATAAAGAGCCCTTAAGTGAACAAACATTAATGCAAATATTAATTGCAGACTGCCTGCTTCGCCATCTGACCGAAGCCCACCGCGCCAATATACCTTCCCACGCGCCTTGGCCGTTGTTTGGTCAAACACTGCAGAATTGTATTCAAGATTTGCTTAGCATCTTCTGACTCTCTCACACTTCTCCAAATTGTTAGAAAATGTTGCTCAATGCAGATAATACTCTAGTGTACAGGGCAGAGCCCATTAGAACTTAAAAAAAAATCAGCTTATAAAAGATACCAGAAAAGAGTCAACTGAGGTGGTTCGGGCATCTGGTAAGGATGCCCACTGGGCGCCTTCCTTAGGAGGTGTTTCAGGCACGTCCAGTGGGGAGGAGGCCTCGGGGAAGACCCAGGACTAGGTGGAGAGATTATATCTCAACACTGGCCTGGGAACGCCTCGGGATCCCCCCGTCAGAGCTGGTCAATGTGGCCCGGGAAAGGGAAGTCTGGGGCCCCCTGCTTGAGCTGCTCCCCCCGCGACCCGACCCCGGATAAGCGGATGACGATGAGGAGGATGAGGAAAAGATACCACAGCTGTCATTGTGCTTCAGTGGGGAAAAAGATGCTCTTCACTCACTCACTAGAAATTACTAATAACTACTAGAGTTATTGTACTGCTTGAAAGCGTTGCCATCCCAACATGCTGGGCATTTCGACACATTATAAAGTCCTGAAATCCGAAACCATCCGGATGTGTTGCCCTGTCCACACTGATGAAAACAATCTTTTCCCCCGTTTTCCTTGGCAGCGTTTCAGCATTTTTCCGTAATGATGGAAAACGCATATAGCTGTATAACCGCTGTAGCATATATTTGAAGCCTATATGGGGCACTGTCTCTCCACCAAAACAAGAAGAGGACGAGGCGGAGGACGCAAATCAAGCCTCCGTGCTCTATACAAACATACAGTCCAGTGCCCTGTACTACGAACCTCGATTTGTGAGTCACCAAGGTATATTGCGCTCAAAGCCTGGGTTAACTGGGACCACTGATTGGCCAGAGAGTGACGCCACCGGACGAGACATGATGAGCCTGACCCTAACCCGACACCTGGCATCTTTAAATACTAGCATCAGCTTTCAGTCAACAATAGTGAATGCTTATTGAACACGGCAGGATCAGCGAGCAAGAACACGCCGTGGACCGTGACAGTGAGGAGACTTTCCTGTGTGTAGCCCTGTCTGTGTCGCGTGGATAAGTCACTTAGGGCTGCTCGATTATGGGGAAAATCATAATCACGATTATTTTGGTCAATATGGAAATCACGATTATTCAAACGGTCCAGCTGTTATCTACATCGTGTCCAAGTCGATGATGGTAATTTTACTGATTGTTTGACGCTAAAATCGTGATAAAATTTTGATCAATAGCCCAGCCCTAACGTCACTGCAGTTTCGCGCATGCGTGCTATGACGACCCGCCCACGTTGAGGAGGAACTTTATTCTAGATGGAAACACACCTGGAACCAAACCGAGTCGTGCCACGTTAAGTCGTGGCGAGTTGAGCTGGTACTGTCGGTGGAAAAGAGGCATATCCTTACTTCAGGACTGGGTAGTCTAACACTGGTTCATTTTAAAAGCTCCCATGACACGCCACCAGGTGTGAGTGTGATTAGCCTTACAAGCCGTTATCCGGCACTCATCTAGGTGGTCACGCCCACTTGTGATGTCATAAGGGCCAGATTTTCAAAACGGCTTGTAAGGCTAATCACACTCACACCTGGTGGCGATAGGACCTTTAACCTAACTATCAAGAGTTTGGAGTACGGAGCAGTTCGGTGACATGCTCATGGGCAGTACAAAAAGGTTGCCACGGTGAAATTAGTAAAGACCCGAGTTCAAGTGGAGCTTTGATTCTTCAACAACCTGTGTTGGGTTGCATACGTTTTCCCTTCCTGTACGTGGGTCAGTTTAGGATTCTTTAACTGCTATCTCTGGGCCACTTATTCACTTCAACCTTATCCATTAAATAATTTAGCTTCTACACTCTCACTGCTCCCTTTTAAAAAGGAAGTGTTCATCCACAGAGCAGAAGCTGAAGCAACGGCCCATCTGATATCATTATTATAAATCAAGGTTCTCAAAGCACTTTACAATTGAAACGGTGTCTGATGGGGGACACCACTGTCCATCCACTGACCAGTGGGTATCCCCCACCTGGGCGATGCATGCTCATCACTCACTGGCTGTCACAGTGGAGAGGTGAGGAGTCAAACTGTCAAACTAGAGACCGCGGGAGGATAGGGTGCTAACGGGAGCACGTCACCGGGGTGAGCACCCTTGCTCTTCCGATGAGGGACATAGCAGGATCGTTTGTGACCACAGGGAGTCAGGACCTTGGCGTTATGTCTCATCCAAAACGTGGGTCCTAAATATATCCAATTTAAAATATATATTAATATGCTCCGTATTTACGTATTGCCATTTTACACTGTCCTGTGCTTTCTGCTGTGATGCCCGAACATTCCATATCATCTCATGACTAATACACTATTGGTTTGACCTTGTAGCTGAATCAGATGTTTACTGCTGTGCTCGATCATGTTCATAATATCAAGTTAGTAATACATTATCTCTTAAAACACAGTACATATGTACCTAACACAGTACATCTGACACGGTATGTCCCTTTTCCTAGAGGAGCGTCATCCTTATTGAGCTCCTGGCCCACTGTGGCCCTCACGCCCTCTCCCATGGTGAAGGAGGTTTCCCTGTCCGGCCTTCAGCCTCCCCCCGTTTCCACCTGCAAGAACCACCTCCAAGCCACAGGTACACACACACACACACACACCCCCGCCCACACACACACGCACCCACCCACACACACTTAACACAAAATCCTTTGAAAGAGCTCAATGGTAATTAATTCCCAACAGCAAAGGTAACTTCTGCAGTTCTTCAGTGTAGCCTGCTAATAAGTTCCAGGAAAAGGAAGAACGTGACAAATTAAACAAAGAGAAACGATTGGAGGACGTCCAAGAAGAACGCCAAACGTTTGCGGGACATTTACTTCAATAAATGAGGCTTTCGCCGTTGTCCAGAAATACAGTTTGTTTTTAATCCCCGTCGCACGGACGTGAGGATTCTGTCGAGCAGTCAAAGGACGCCGTGGTTAGGTCCACCTTTTCGTCACCCTTTCAGACCGCTTGGTAACCAACGGAGGGGTACCGAAAATAGGAGTGGCTCAGCGCGCTTATTTGGGGACCATGCCCGACTTTTGGCAGGGGTAACGCCAATATATGCGGACCGAGCCACCACCGAACCGAACCGCTGGGTGGAAACGAGAGATTCTGAAAACTTTATTAAAAATGGAACTTAACATTCACTTATCCAGCCCTGCTAGATGTTCACGATACCTGAGGATCTATCTGGGGTTCTCTACAAAAAAGTGACCTTTTGATTTTGATGGATTACAGTAAACAAGTTCATATTAGTGCTGAAAGATTGGGGAAATAATCATATTGCGATTATTTTGCTCAGTATTGTGATTGCGATTTAGTATAACATTTTTCCAAAGTTTTTTAAAGTTCCATATGTTCTGTATTATTCACTAAACACAAGCAATAAATTATTCTATGTTATGACCAAGACCAATACAACATTGGAAGCAGTCAACATATAAACTGCTCTTTCTTTTAGGCCAGGCCTATATGTCGAGATGAATTGATGCATGAATTGATTTAACATCTTTAATTAACTATTGAATTGTAAAAGAAAAATAAATACGAATCTTGCTGATCTCCAGTTATTAACAAATCCACCAAAGAAATAACATTAAAAAATTGTCTTTGCAGTTTGCATATTGCATTCTACAAAATATATGAGGCTCTTTTACAAGATGATGATGATGAAACACAAAAAAAGTTCACGCCAGTTCGATATTCCATGCAATTATTGGTGCAAGGTAGGGATGCAAATTATCGAGTAATTCATTAATCGATAGTTGTTTCATCTTATCGATCGATGATCGATTAATTGATAAGCGGCAATTCTTCTGAGAAGCTGAATTTCCTTCTGAATGTGACACATTTAGGTGGTAATTCAACAAAGTCGTTTAGTTGTTGTACTTTAAAATACATTTACATTTAGGGCATTTAGCAGACGCTTTTATCCAAAGCGACTTACAATAAGTACATTTGTCAAGATACTTCCACATATTGTGCAATTGGCGTCTTTGTCGTCATTAACCAACTTAAAGTGGCTCCATACTGCACTCCGTTTTGCCCTCTTCATCGCTGTGTTCGTAATCGTTCCCTATACACTCGTTCCCTATTCCCTATATAGTGTACATGATATAGTGCACTATAAAGGGAATAGGGAACGAGAATTCAGACACTACGCTGAACATTTCTAAACGTCATTTGCGTCAGTAAATGCGCCGGGTATTTGTGTGACATCATGTAAACAAACCGGGACATCAAGTAAACAAACCGGGCACTCACGACGAAAGCTGGAGGTTGTATTGATGTTGAATGTTACATTTCCTTGTTTAATTAATTTTGAATGTTTAATATTCTATGTTAAATCCCAAATAAATTGTTGACATTTCTAAACGAAAGCCGGAGACTCCATCATTAAATGTATTCGTTTTCGCGGTTATTCGGCTTCTTCTTCTCCCCTGGAAAAATACAACCGCATTGCATTGTGGTATACGGGAGTAACATGTAGGGAACATCGTATGTACCCTATTTTAAGTCCACTATATAGTGGACCACTGTGAATTCGAACACCCTAGAAAATGGCGTGCACCCTATTTAGTGCACTACATCCATGATAGGGAACGATTTCGAACACAGCTAGTAGTGTCCCGCTTTTCGTTTGTCTTGTTCTGCTTCGCTTGTGATCCCGCTTGTGTTCCCGCGTGTGCGTCAAGTACGTCTGGCGTCAAGCGCGCCCTCACGTGGACGGTTGGGGAATTACGGGTTAAAAATGCGATTAATTGCAAGTAATTTATTTTAATCGAGTAATCTCTTATCGACAATTAATCGATAATCGATTAATTGTTTGCATCCCTAGTGCAAGGTATTCCGATACTGGAACCATATCACAATACCCGGCCCTTTCGAAAGTACCCCATTTTATTAGTACCGGTAAATTAAGAAGAATGAGCGTGTTAAGCCTTATTACCTATTATTTACATAATCTAATTAAATGTTATAAAAAACATTCATGATCAAAAAACAAGAAAGCACATAAACTAAAATGGTATTGCACTTCACGGTGATGAAGCTAGTAGTGCTCTAAATAGTAGTAGTAGTGACTGAACACAAACTACTCAATACACCATTGCGGAGGCCTGCGCTCCTGATTTAGTTTGCCATGGTATAGAGATTTAGGCACGTATCCTATCGCGGTCAAAATCTTTATACTGTGACAACTGAATACATGCAATAAAATAATATATCCTTATATCCTTACTGGCAGGGGACGGAACTAAAAGAGCCCAGAGTATCAGCCATGAAGTGAGAGCAAGCTTGGTTCAACTGACTATCAGGTCCCGTCCAAACGGAACCGATTTTTTTGTGAAAACGCATAAGTCTTGTGCGTTTGGGCCGGCGGTCCAGAATGATCCAGCGTTTTTGGGTGCCCGAAAACACAAAAACTACTACACAATAGTTAGCTTCAAAACACTAACTGGGTGGTGGGAACTGAATGCAAAATTTACACATTAAGTTTCCTTCCCCAGATGACCGCTATAGGAGAATAAGGCCAATGGACTCGATAGTCGAGTAGATCAATAGTAGGGCAACTATCTAATACTGCCAATGCTTTATATTTGGAATACAATGGGGCTGTATCTGAAACCAAAGTCAAAAAGCGATACATATTACATGCTTAATGATATATGCCTATTGCCTACTCTTTAGCATAATATAATTTAAGTGTGATGCATTCAATAATTGATAAATATCATATCTGTTACATAACAGTACTGTATACAATACTTCCAATCTAACATGACTGAAATGAAATACTTCTTACAGTAGTGTAATGCAGTCCTACACCAACATTACAGTATGTTGAAGCGATATATAATGTCCTTAACCATCCATTATTAAATGTCAATACTTTGACAAGAGGTGTTCAGGCGGCAGCAAATTGTAAACGTCTTCCAGGTATTCGTATGAAAGAAATGAATAGAATTGAATAAACAGCTTCCACAATGGGGCCTGAGAATAGAAATGTAAAGTTTAAAGCTCATTTACAAAAAAAAAAAAAAGGTATGGCCTTATGGTATTAACCAAGGTATGGCCTTGATTAAAACTTCTGAAACTTCTGAGAAAACAATGGGCTTGTGAACCGGAGGGAAACGCTTGTCACAAACATATACAACACCAATTGGACTTGGATGCCAAACTGATTCTCTGCAGAATCATTCACGCTCTTTCAATATTAATCTCCATTTAGTCAAAGCGGTTGGTTTTAAGTGTTGTAACAGCTAAACTTACCAGCCAATTTGAAACAAACGACTTGCTGGAAGAGAGAAACAAATATCGACAACATTAACTTGTTATTATTTCCCTGGTGGCATTCATACGATTTCTTGAATTAAGCTAAACCAAGCTAGCTGTTGCTACAGACCACTCTGTCCTTAATATGAACCTACCAGGCTGGTGAAGTGGAAAACAGGAAAAAAAAAGAAAAGACAGATAAGGGGGGGGGGGGGGGGGGGGGGGGGGGTGATGGGAAAGTTGTTCCTTTCACATCATTAACCACAGTTTCACTCCTATATTGAACAACCTGAGCCTCATGTTGACAGAGCCTTTACACCTTATAACGCACCTCATAACACACAGATGATGAGACCAACTAAGGAGTTTTTTCCACACTTAATTTAAAACAGTACAGGGAACTCTGCTTGGCAGACTGTTGTTAGAAAGCCATGCGAGACAAATTAATATATTCGGAAGAGGACTTATACAGACTAGTAGACATTGCATACGTTTATTCACCGACATTGTTGTTGTTAGGTTCACCTGGATGCTGCCCGTGTATGCCACTTGAGTAAAAATGTTTATGATTTGAAATAAATTTTACAGAACACGAATACAAAGTATCCGAGTTGCCATCAAGTGATCTTAAGTCTGCAGACGGGAGCCAGGTGCTGCTTACAAAGAAAAGTTGCATGCATCTTGAGAAGCGTGCAGGCAGACTGCAGACATGGAAGTGGATGTTTCGCACTCTTGTTCCAACACTCGTGCCACATTTGATTGCCCATCGTTTAAAATACAGTTGCAATGTTGTCCTGCACCTCGCTCATAATTACGGTCTCCCAACGCAAACACATTTATCAAAGAGGAACATACTTGTTGGCTGGGTATGTAGCCTACATTCCCCTTGCTTACTGTGTCACGGCTTGCTGCAGTCTGCCGAAGGGCGACATCCACCCTAAAATATGCACCAACTTTGTGTTCCCCCTCCCGATTTGAGCAGACCAAAGACCCCCTCTTGGCAGTAAGCAAGCCCCTGAACTTTGCACGCCAGAAGAATGGGGTTATGCTAATGGTGGACCGTGTTTTTTCTCTCCCCCCCTCAAGAACCTTCCAGACGACTGGAAGGAGCTGCTGTGTCGCCCCCAGAAGAACAGAATCATTATTTATGACAGACAGGCGGCGAGACGACCATGGGAGCCGTTTCTCTGGTACCGTGGAGCCTCGTGGATCACGACCAGTAACAAAGCCGCTTATAATGCACTTTTCCTCCGAAAAGAATCCCGGTGCACAACTGAAGGGCCCGGCGCCGCCATACACCCACCACTCGGGCACATAACCCAGCACGTATATCATGCTCCTACCAGCCAGCGGAAAACACACGCAAAATGAAGAGGAACAATGCCTAACACGGCCATAAATCACCAATAGAGAAATATAGCGGGCACGTACAAATACCGTGGTAAGTTAAAGCAACTAACCTGTTTGGGTACAGTACAGCCCGCTGGATATTGGGTCGAATCCGAGTTAAATCCACTATCAGTAAAACAAAGAGGCGAAAATGTACGGCCAGTCCCGAAAGAGGCCGAAACAGCACTCATGGAGCGGTACGGAGCATGCGCGTTGGAGGTGGAGGGGGAGGTGTGTGAATGAGTGCATCAGCCCAACATGACTGTGTTTATGGAGTCTCATTCATTCATCCGTCTGAGAGACTGTTCACACTGCGAGATAAAAATGAGTTTGATGGATGTATTGTTTCTAAAAACCACGATTAAACCAAACAGCCAGAGAGGTTCTAATCAGACCAGAATGTGGCATATCACAGTGTCTGGGATATATCATTAGGCCAAGGCAATTTAGTATATACAGACGAGCTAAATCATTGGAAATAATAGGCCTATAGGAAAAATAAAGTATCGATTTGCTTGAAACGCACGAGTAATTTGTTCTGAGTTAGTTGTTAAGGACTAAAATGATCAACAGTTGAAAAAACTTAAAGGGGAAGGGGTTAATATTACTGGACAGACCCATGCCTCTCCCATCTGGGAAGCCGTCATACCGGCTTCATAGCTTCACACACCATCCAAGAGTCCGAATGTACAGGCTACGTCTTAGTGACGCCGCCGACCGTACTATGCGGGTTCCGGATTGGTTGGTAATGGAGAGAGATACCTCCCACTGTACTGTTTGGATCCCTGATTTGTTAGCAGCGGATGGACGTACCTCCCACTGTACCTTCGGACCCTTGGATGGGAAAAATTACCCCTCGGATGTTGTGGTCGAACGAGTTCTTCCATACCCACCCGACAAGTTGTCCAGAGGCGGACTCCAAAACAAAAACCAACAGTGCTGTGAAAAAGAAAACCCATTTGCAATGATCGCTTTCGAGTTTCCACTGTGTCTTTAGCTACCTGAAGATCGACTGCTTCGCTATTGTTTTTTCCTATGTAAGGAGCGGAATCATGGACTATGAAGGAGATTTTCTGAACGACCCAAACGACAATGTCTCTGGTTGCATTAAGCCTACAAGAGAGCTGATAACAAGGTCGACATTTAAAGTATACAAGAGACGATGGTTCGTTCTGTTGGTGTTGTGTCTTCTCAACAGTTCCAACGCTGCAGTAAGTAAGCCTTTGAAAGATATGGCAATGAATCAGAATAACGAAGGATCTGCCAAGCTTGACAAGAACTGCATGTAGGCCTATATTATATTCTACAATACATGACAATTCTTTATTTATCCACGACTTTAAATCCGGGAGTATTAGAAAAATTAATGTGAAAAGTCAAGTCAATACAATACAATGCCATGCAATACGATACAATAGAATAGGCCTAGAACGGACGATCAACTTGCATAGGCTATGTAGGCTACTGTACTAGACTACAATAAAGAAAGATTTAGATTTAGTAAATTGTTTAAGGGTTTAGACATGTTTTTATTTTTAACTACAAAGTGCAGGTATTACATGGTTATCAAAGCTCAAAGAAAAGGTTATCAAAGAATCCTTGCGCTTGACAGGTTTCTGCTCGCTTGTTCTGACAGGTAAACTCGTTGTAGGGCTACGGCACGTTGGTTAACACTTTAGGTGTAATTAAAGGTGTAGTACTTATTTTGTAAATATATTACAAGTTAATAGTCTGCGGTGTGTGCGTTAACATCGAGTGCGTTTAAACCAAGTATATCAAACTACTACATTTTGTTGCATTTTACATTCAAAGTGATGCAACTATGTAGAATACAATGATATGATGTCCTTTAAATCCATCTCCAAAACTTGGACATGACTTTCACAATATGTCAAAACATTTAATAATCTTCGATGGGTCTTAGCCTATATTGCAATTATAGTACATCAAATATGACTGCTTCATATGCAGAACAAAAGTTAAACTTGAACAAACCACGAAGAAGTGTAAATGTTTAACAAGATTGAGGGTTTACAGTAATAAAGCCTCGCTTGTCTATTTCTGATGGAGCAGAGGTAAAACGTCGTCCGGGTACGGACAGTGGTCGCATTCTGTCTCGGCGTCGAAGCCGAGGGAGAATTATTCCTGTACACAATCAATTCTTTCATATGGCCCCCGAATTTCAGCAAAATCACTGTGTGTGTCACTATCACTACCATTGTGGTTTGGTTGCCCGGTGCTGTATTCAATTGATTGATTGGTTTTGACCAGAGTCTATGAGAGGAGGTATTGGTCATATATCAAGCTGACAATATCTTGCTCAAAGTTATGACACCATCGGTTCATTTATCCTTAACCAAACTTAACATACACATTGTGCAGTTCAACCGCCCATAACCTGATTTTGAATCTATTCAGAGCTCCACTATTCTATTAGTTAGTTTGGGATCAAAATGAGAAAATCTTCTTTAAATATTATCTTAATGTAGAATTGAATCCCTAAACCAGGCCAACTCGAATGTCTAAACCCTACTTCTGAAGATGTGTTGAGATCAATGTATCTTCCAAAGGCATGCTACATTGTAGACGGTTACTTCATGATATCATCGTCTACTCTTTATTTCACACACATTGTTCTTTCACACGCTGCTCCCCGTTCCATGTCGCTGCATCTCAAGTGGTGTGGATATATCTATTTTGGGGTATGAAGCTATTGTAGGGGAGCTCTGGATGCTGTTTTCAAGCCAGAGTCATGTGACACACATTCTTCGTATGTCGCCATCAGTTCGGGTCACGCTAGCCTTTCCAACAATACTCTCAAATGTTTCTCTCGGGATAAAGGCTTTAAAACTGTTGAATATTGCAACCGGCGTGGCACGCCGGTTGCAATATTCAACAGTTTTAAAGCCTTTATCCCGAGAGAAACATTTAGGCACCAACACACACACCCACACTCACACACTGATTAGTAGAACATTTACCGCTCGGTTTGACTCACTGAAACACTCTCCTCTTTTCTCCCAGCTATGGCTGACCTTCGCCCCGGTTGCCGACCAGTCCGCCCAGTACCTGCATGCCACTCTGGACCAGGTCAACTGGCTGTCCCTGGTCTACATGGTGGTGGCCATCCCCCTCAGCTTCGGGACCACCTGGATGATAGACAGCCTGGGCCTGCGCATCACGGTAAAAACAAAGGGCATTTCCGACGCATGTGTAGCTGGACTGAGCCCACCTGGCCTCAACACCAACATCTCCTTAGAGAGCATGTAGTTAGGGCACCTTGCTCAAGGATGGGACATTGGGGATCAAACCCGGAACCCAGGTTTGGCTGGGAGAACACTGAACACTCTACCTGCTACACTTTTCCCCTTTCTTCCACCTGTGGAGGTTAATCTTTAACAACCTGTGGTGTGAGTCATATTAAATCTGTGGCGTGAGTCCTTACAAACCAGTTGTTTTAGGCTTGATCCACCTTGGTGTGAGTTATCCTTACAAGCTTGTTGTGTGATTACAATTACAATTAGGGCATTTAGCAGACACTTTTATCCAAAGCGACTTACATCGGTTAATACACACATTGACTCGCCGACGGCAGAGTCAACCATGCAAGGCGACAGCCAGCTCGTCAGGAGCAGTTAGGGTTAAGTGTCATGCTCAGGGACACATCAGATAGGAAGAGCTGGGGATCGAACTAGCAACCTTTCAGTTACAAGGCAACTGCTCTACCTCCTGAGCTTAGCCGACCCAAGCAGTGTGTGAGTCCCGACAGACCTATGGTGTTGGTCTTTACAAACCTGTTGGTTTTCGTCTCGATGAATCAATAGTATGAGTGCTTGTAACGCCTGTGATGTTACCACTGTGTGTACAGCTGATCCTTGGCTCATGGCTCAACATGCTGGGGGCGCTGTTGAGGTTGTTCGGCACCTTTGAGAGCCTGGGTCTGAGCGACCCGTACCCCCTGGTGATGTCGGGACAGACGCTCTGCGCCGTCGCCCAGCCCCTGGTCATCTTCGCGCCCACCAAGATGGCCGCCCTTTGGTTCTCGGAGAACCAACGCGCCACTGCCAACATGATCGCCTCCATGTGTAAATTATTATGTCTTTTATTCTTTCTTAAGAATGTTGTAATAGCCAATAAATAGCCAATCCTAAATATATCGACCGATACCACAATAGCAAAAAACAATTCCATCCCTTTTAAATAACAGTATTTAGTGTATTAAATGGAAAGGGAATCTCAAGTAAAGTGTACTATCTGGTTTGGCCTACCATGCCACTATATAACAGAATCAACTATGTGTTCACATGCATTTGATTATAGGAGTGATTATGGTTCCAGTTCAACGCAACGCAAGGATCACACAAACGCTTTGACGCAGTCGTGAACCTGTTTCGGTTCTGCGTCAGGTGTGAGGTGGCAGACCAATCACAGCCCATGCTGTAACAACAATGTTACAATATTTGGGAGGCGCACGTCAGGGCCTTGCAGTGGACGCAAGGAGGGTCCACAAGGACGTAAGGGGTCCCTAAACCCCCTTGCGTTGCGTCGACGTGGAACCATAATCATCCCTTAAGTCAGCAGAATGTAGCAGCTCAAATTTCCATAACAAGGACTTCTATTTCCTCTCTGTTGTACTAAAATACTTAGATCTTTATTACGGCACAAAAAAAAGGGAAGTGAAATCGGACCGAACGTGAGAGATATTTTGAGACAAAGTCACCATTTCCGCCAATCTTGTCCCCCTGGTTCCCTTTTCAGCCAATCCTGTCGGGCTGCTGTTTGCTAACATTCTCTCACCTTTGATTGTCACTACCAACGACAGAATCCCTCTTCTGGTGAGTTACCCAGTTGACAGTATTGGTACCAAGGTATGTACCAATACACCCGGTACCAATATGTTGTACACTCATGTACAAATTCTAGTGTATAAGAGTGTGGAGAACAATACTTGATGACAATAAAGTTGGAGACATTTAACTTTTAACTAATAAACCGACAACTGGTCCTCTCTTACTTAAGCGCCAACAAACCCTAAAGCAATACACTCCTGATGTTTAAGAATTTACTCTAGCAAGGATTAAAAAAATATTGGACATAGTGACAGGGCATGATGATTAACTATGCAATGATGACCATCGTTCGCCATCGTACAGTCATTATTATTTCTCCCCTAGATGCTGGTGTATGCTATCCCAGCATGCCTGGTCTGTTTCCTGGCAACTGTGGGTTTAAGGAGTAGTGGACCCCCGACGCCGCCCTCTGCCAGCGCAGAGTCTTCCACCTCTGAGCCTTTCATCCAGGGCCTCAAACTGGTAAGCATGCCTCCAAACCATTCCTCCAGGGCCTCAAACTGGTAAACACACCTCAGAACCCTTCAAACAGCGCCTCAAACTGGTAAACACACCTCAGAACCCTTCAAACAGTGCCTCAAACTGGTAAACACCTCAGAACCTGTCAGACAGGACCTCCAACTGGTAAACACACCTCAGAACCCTCCAGAAAGGACCTCCAACTGGTAAACACTACTCAGGACCTCTCATACAGAACCTCAAACAGGTAAGTAGAGAGATAGACGGATAGAGAGACAGACTTGTATCGAGACGGACGGATGGATAGAGAGAGGTATAGAGACAGGCAGAGCCTCAAACTTGTAAAGAGAGAAACAGAGAGGTACAGCAGAAGAGAAATGGAGGGACAAATGAAAAACAAAGACCTAAACATAGGCAGGCAGGCAGGCAGGCGATTATAGGTTATATAGACAACCTATGGACAAAAAGATTGACGGAAGCAAGCGAAAAGAAGGCAGACAGGAATATGGCAGTAAGTCTACTTAAAGTCTTTATTGTAGTTCTTTAACTGACCCTACGACCAGGGAACTGACCCTACATGTCCTTGAGGTTGCTGTGGTTCTCTGATCTCTGTCTGCTCTGTTTCCTCCCAGCTATTGAGAAACCGGCCCTACCTAGTACTGTTGGTGTGCTTCGGCTGTGGTATCGCCGTCTTTACCTGCTTCTCCTCCCTGCTGGAACAGATCCTGTGCGTGCGTGGCTACAGCAACGTAAGAACGCTTCAAAGCCCATTATGATGTGTCGTCAGGAATGTGGAAAAGACCTTTTAAAAGGCGAGAACGGATTAAGACTTTGTTATTATTACTATTATTATTATTATTATTATTTATTATTATATATTATTATTATTTCGTTATTATTATTATTTATTATTATATATTATTATTATTTCGTTATTATTATTATAATTATTATAATTATTATATATTATTATTATTTCGTTATTATTATTAGGGGTCCTACGAAAAACGTAGGAACCCTATTGTAATCGTTAATATTATATTATTATTATTTCTAACCTGACTTTTTGGCTCTTTATGGTTATAAAAATGGGCAGGCTTGTAGAACTCGGGCAATTTGTAAGGGAATCAAAAGATGGGACAGAATAACACACAGGCGGCGCTATAACAAGGCCTGGAAGTCCAGCATTTCATCAGTCTGCCGTTGCCACTAGGAAGGCTCAATATGCATGGAACTTGTTATACATGCACCATTTGTGATGAACCACTTTCAAACCTCAACCCATACGGCCAGACCATTTGGACTTAATGCATTGGCTACAACTTGACGAAACACCCACGCATAAACTGCTTTGATGCCGAAAGTGGTAAAAGCTGCTACCTCGTCACACATGTAACAAGTGACCGTTGGACTATATGGAGTTAATCGGTTTTTGTTATGACAAGTTTACATAGTTTGGGTTGTCTTATGATGACAACTTGACATTAACCAGGATGTCATTACCAGATGATGTTTGTCATGACACCTTGAAATAAACAGAAAATGCACCTCTTTTTGTATTCATAAAATGTTGACGTAATGATAATTATAATAAGATGTGCAAGGTTACAGACCAATTCTAGCACTTCTAAATATATCGTAGGCTAGATTTCCTTTTTATCTGCCAGTTTTGATGGCAGCATTCATTATTCCAAAGCCCTGCGTCAACGATACTTCCACACTGTTTCAGATATGCAAATCAAGCCAATTGCCAATTGCCAACGTGAAAACGATGAAGTCCCAAAGAGGCTAACTCTTATTTCCAAGTCTGAACTATAAAAACACAATGTGTGGGGCATGAATGGAGATGTTTTAATTCCAGGGAGGCGCGCTCTTATTTTGAAGCCTGACCTGTAGACGCTCGGTGGTGTGTGTGTGTGGCAGTTCTTCGCAGGGCTGTGCGGTTCTCTCTTCATCGTGTTCGGTGTGGTCGGCGCGGGGGTCCTGGGCCTTTTTGTGGACAAGACCAAGATGTTCACGGAGGTCACCAAGGTCAACATGGCCCTCAGCGCGCTGGCCTGCATCGCCTTCGCTGTGGTGAGTCGGTCTCTGTTGTCCCTGCGTGTCAACTGCTGGGCATTGACGTGTCACACAAGTGGGATGCAAACAACGTTTTGTGGCGTATTCCAGTGGTCAGCGGATGGATTGGAAGGGTTTAGGTAGTCGATTAGAGGCGGTTAGGTTGAAGTTTATTAAGTTGGAGATGGTTAAGCTCAGGTATATTCAACCGAAGATAGTTACATTTAGGTTTATTAAGTTAGTAGTGGTTAATCTCAGGTCATTGGAGAGAGCAAAGCGCTTTAAGTCTGTCTCTGTCTCTCTCTCCCCGTCTGTCTCTCTCCGTCCTACCTGTCTTTCTCTACCTTTCCGTCTCTCAGGTCTCTCAGATGCGTCAGCAGGAAGTGGCCGTGGCGGCTGCCTGCTCCCTCTTCGGTCTGTTTGGTTTCGCCATCTACCCCGTTGCCATGGAGCTGTGTGTGGAGTGCACCTATCCGGTCGGCGAGGCCACGTCCACGGGCCTCATCTTCGTATCAGGGTACCGTGTACAAACGGCCACTCTACCATGTATAAAAAGCAGCTAAAAGAAAGATTGTAATAGCGATCGGCTCACTCTCCTCATTCTGTTTGCAGACAGGTGCAGTCAGTCGTCCTGATGGTGGCACTGCAGGCGTTGACCAGGCCTCTGGCGGACTCCCCCTTCTCCACCTGCTCTATTGGGGGAGACCCCGCACTCAGCTGGAGGGGTACGGACTGTTCACTAGTTTACTGTTCAGTCATTCAGCAGGCCCTGTTATCCATTCACTAGTTTACTGTTCAGTCATTTAGCAGGCCCTTTTATCCGATTCACTTGCATCGATGGGGATTAGGACGCTGTCTACTGGTCCAGCCCAAAGATTCTGGGCGTTTAAACCCAGAAGCTCTTTCTGGGTTCTTTACTTCCGTACACGCACGCACGCGCACGCACGCACACACAAAAATGTGTTCAAACTTTATCACTAACATTTAATGTGTTTCCAACCATTCATTTACTCCATTTAGATGTTTGAACTCTGTTCCAATCTTTTCACTTCATTTAAGCCATTCCACATTTTACGTCTTAAACTATGTGGCTTTACTAAAACATATTTTCCCTCTCACTTTGCACAACAGCACTGACTGCATTTTCTGCAGGAAAGGCATTTTCTAGTTGCAGTTTGCAAGTCGTCTAGCAATGCCAGGCTATGACAACACCCCACTGTCTTTCTCTCTTGGCAGTGTCTGTTCTGGTGATGGCAGGTGTGTTTGCAGCGCTGAGCTGCCTCTTCATCATCATCTTCAACTCCCCGTACCGCAGGATCCTGGCTGAGGCCAAGGCAGCCCAGAGTGGCCTGCCCAGCTTTAAGGCGGACTGCATCGACACCGTGAGCCAGGCCGTGTGTCAGGGAACACTAGAACCCAGCATTGGGACCAAAGAAAATGAAGAACTAGATCCAGGGAAAGACTGCTAGAACCAGCCAACGTTGTCACCAAGAGCCATAGTGAAACTTTAAGAATCAGAGAACTACGGCCGTGGACTGTCTGAGCCATGAGCAGCACAGGGACAAAGGTTCTAGGACTGGAGAAAATACACGGAACATAGACCAAGAACACAGACCAAGAAGGTTTATTTCTCTCATGCCACTTTGAAACGCCAAAGCCAAATGAATACACTGTATCTGATTTTACTTGAAGTTGTTCAACTGATAGTACATGGTTCTTTTAAATGGGCCTTCGGGGACTGACTTCCTGCAAAGGGTATGAGTATTGGTTTAAATCTTTTCAGTTTTAGGGTTCCGAACCAACCAAATTGCATCAAGGAGGATAATTCGCTAAAATGAGGTCATGTGGCCAGAAGCTTGTTTTTATCAGCCAGGTGCAGTTCCTGTGGTGCGTTGTCTGGACTTCTCCTTCTTCACCTGAGGCACATTTTGCACAATTCATCCTTACCTCGGATTACGACTTTATCCCTGCACCCGTCTTCAACTACTGTCAGAACATGAGATGATGTACAACAGAAATCCAAGAAGTCTTAAATGGTACATAATCTGAACTGTCTCTGAATAATGAAAGTATAGTGAAAGAACGTGTAACTGTTTTCCCATGTACAGAACAGTTTGGTACATCTGGGATGAGGCAATGTGACATGAAGGTCAATGGCAGAGGAAGATTTGTTTGTAATAATCTACTGTTATGTCATCTTCTGGCTCTATGCACAACTACTGTATGATGTGTTGTTTGCTTCTTTCCTATGAAAATGTTATTTCAAGTGTTTTTCTTATTTTCTATGAAACTTTTAACAGATCAAGAATTCAAATTTTCTATTTTTTTTATGCTAATAGCAGAATTCACACGTCTCAAACCACTTAATATTAAAAGATTGAATGGTGAAATCTGCCTGTTTACCAGACAGGAGGGCCTTTGTTTATATCATATATCATTTCTCGGGTGCCTGTCTCATCTTTAAGGTACTTGGTGAGCTTGCTCCACCACCACTGTGCCAGTTCATAAAACAGACGGATAAGGGCAAGAGTAACCAGAGCAACCATCAGAGGGGACTGCATAGTACAGTAAAGACGAAGCCAGATTGGACACAAAGCCTTCTCAATCAGACCCAACAATTATTGGAAGAGTCAGCCCAATGAAATAAGGGAATGCAACGACCATACAACTTTTAAAAACAAACCCAAAATGTTGGTATAAAACCATAGACCAAAGGCTTAAATCCATGAATATAAATGTATATATTTTCTTTCTGTATTCATACTGTATCCTTAATGTGTGTTGCAATAAATATGTGGAGGGAGTAGTGTGAGGTGTCTGCGTCTGTTTGAGGGTGTGTTTATATTTTTAATTTAAATTACTATTTGATCTTTTATCTGTTTTGGTATTTTAGGGTGCTTTTTAAGACCTGGCTTGGGCCAACAGATGGAAATTAGCATTTGCAGCTAACTCTGGCTAATTTATTTATGAGGATTGTCCCTAACTAAATAAATAAAATAATATAATTACAAGAAAAAGTACACTTGGAAGTAAATATTACCATGGATCATGTACCATCAATGTCATGTCATATATATCATCAAAGAGCATATTCCTCCACCAGGTGTGATTAGTTACAGGCCATTTAAAACTCTTCCCTCTTGTGTCATCACTATACTGCAATTAGGACCAAACTGTTTCAACCTCACATTGAAAGTTGTTTAATGTGGCATTGTACTACTACTCTGTAAATTGTTAAATGAAAACTCTTTCTAATCTCGATACTGTACTCCTATGATGGCTGTAGTAGGACAAATACTTGGATAACTTTGTACTCTTAAAGGTTGATTGAGTGTCATGCCCTTATAGGGAAGCAAATAATAGTATCCCATCATACTTTTAAATGTCATACCATGTTATTTTTATTATCTTAATGAATAAAAAAATCTAAATATTGTGAAAGATAACATTTCATCAATGCTACTTTTTTATACAGTTCCATGTCTTATCATACCTTGTAATTCCACATAAGACTATTCCATAGCTTAAACTAATACACTGACAATTTGATTTTGAGTGTCATATTGTAAACGCAATGAGTCAGTGCGTTAACAGTATATACTTTGTTTTTGCATGTAAACACGGTCGTGTCTCGTAAGGAACCAACTCGTGTTACATAGGTCTTGGAATGGTTTTCTGAATGTTTAGAAGCCCCAAAAGTGGATAAAGAGCTTGCCCCCATAGGTTAGCGTTATAGCTATTCCGTAGCGCCGGCAGCCAGTGCAGATATCTGGCTTGGTTCGAATCAATGTCTGTTGGAACAGTTGGAATTTATCAAGACTGATTACTTACTGATGTGCGTACGGTTGCCTTGCACACGTTTGATGATAATTTTGTACTTGCTATTGCACATCCTAAATTTCAGAGAATTTAGAGCCTTTTCTACTCCCGGTTGATAAATGAGGCCCCTGGTTTATTTCCATTTCTACTGAAAATGTTTTCCTTGCTTTCACTCTTTCCTGCCCTCTTAACAACTCTAAAATCAGCTGCATCAAAGAAGCAATGCTTAAAGACAAATCACAATGTATAAGGATTTCTTGTGGATTTAGGACCACAGAATAAAAATATGAATTCCGTTTGAACCTGTAAACATTATAAAAATATATTTTTTTCCCGCAATTTATGCTGCTATGAAAGAACTGGATAAAATATCTCCCTATCAGAGGAGCAGGATTAATCTGTATAGTAGAGAAAGTGTGTGTGCTGCAATGTGCACGATAGCAGTCAAACACATAAAAAGTCATGTGAAGACTCCAAAGAGCTTTAATATTTTCCCAGTTTACATAAAATACATATAAAAAGTAGAGGGTTGAGTCAATCTAAAGCCATCTCCTTTGTCAGTCAGGCTCACAGTGATGAGCGATGGGTTAAAACACTCACAGGACTAAGAGTATATGGTAAAAAGAAACAAAGGGACCAAAAACTAAAACACTACAGAAAAATCGCTTTTTCACATTTCCTGTTTGTGCTCTTTCAAAGAAAATGTCCTAAACAACAGGCTACTATGCAGTCAGCTACTCCATAGCAAACAAAGTATAAAAATAAAAATCAAATGTTATGATGAGAATCTTGATGCAAGAGCTGGTGTGTGTGGTGCGTCTCAGAGCTGCAGGGCACAGAACTGCTGGTACACGGCCAGGATGTGGGGGTCCAGCTCGGCTGTGAACAACAGGTTCTCCAGGGTCCCCACGTAGGGCTGGATGGTCACGTGGTGCTGATGATGGGAGAGACCACAGATCAGTACTCGACCCGTATCAGCTGATTCAGCCATTAACCAACTGAATCCACAGTGAAAGTCTTTTATCCACTGGCAATACATT
This sequence comes from Gadus chalcogrammus, assembly GCF_026213295.1. Classification (NCBI taxonomy): domain Eukaryota; kingdom Metazoa; phylum Chordata; class Actinopteri; order Gadiformes; family Gadidae; genus Gadus; species Gadus chalcogrammus. The sequence goes on from NC_079421.1 coordinate 1,518,160, forward strand.
TCTTGTTTCACTGGCACTAAAATTATTAAATCGATTGGAAGTATGATAGTTATATATCGGCCGTTTGTTTGTGTAGGGACCCCCGTTTATAGGGCTACCAACATATCCGGTACTTCTGCTAGAAGCTTAATGCTAACAACAATGCTTAACATTTCTCTTTTTAAATCATGCCATCTACAGAAAATATATTGTCATATGAAAGCTGTGACTCCACGGTATAAGCCTCCTGATTTTGTGAGATTATCTCGATTAACTACATGTGAAAGAACACACACACACACACACACACACACACACACACACACACACACACACACACACACACACACACACACACACACACACACACACACACACACACACACACACACACACACACACACACACACACACACACAATTTTTCTGGTCAATTATTTCACTTGATTCAACCATTCGATCCCACATGTCTTTACACCGTTTACTGTGGCTTTATTAAAACATTCAGCTTCACTTTGCATTACAACGCCTCATTTTCTGCAGGAAATCCATTTTCTAATTTTTTTTATTCTAAATCATGCCCAAAAAAAACCCTATATAAACAAGCAAAAATATTAGGGGTTAACGCAATCTTATTTTAACGCGATTAATACAAATTGACTTGAAGTTTCATATTCAACCCACACTGGGTGAGTCAATAATACTCCCTCGAGATCACTTGGTCTAGTTTTTGCTTATTAAGTACATTTGGTATGAATGATTATCTGTCATTCCATTTGATAATCTCATTTAACCTCAATTGGAGTGGATTTAAAATATAATTTTAAAAGTGTGATTAATCACGAGTTAACTCACCAATACAATGCGATTAATCACGATTAAACTTTTAATCTTTGCCCAGCCCTAATTAATATATATCTTATATCGACATTCTGCTTGAAAATATCGAGATATGATTATTGGTCCCTATCGCCCAGCCCTGGTAAGTAGCCATAGCGAACAAGCATCAACCTACATAGATATACTACTTATACTAACATCTGTCATTTACACACAACTTCTTGAACAGCAGACAGTAACGCAGCTCCAAGGTAAACAACTATACATAGACGGGTCCAATCAGAGAGGGAAACTCAATCCCCCTCAAAGCGCCAGTGACCTGATACAAGTAAACTCAACTAAATGTGCAGTCGTTTTTAATCTAAATGGTTCATGGCGCGTATAAGATATTAAGTGATTTATGGCCAATGATCCATGGATGCCTTTGTGAATGTCGAATATTTGATTATTCGTTCGTACTACCCTCCGATTATTTGACCATGAAAAAAAAAAGGTAGATATTCACATCCCCAGTCTAAGTACATCTGTGTCGTTCCATTTTGTCGAGCTACATAGTGGTGGTGTGTTGGTGTTACCATCAGGAAGATCTGCTGCAGTCTCTCGGTGCACGTCTTGTACCAGGGCGTGTTGATGTCCACGCTGCCCGTCTCACATCTGACCAGGTGCTCCGTCAGCATCATGATGAAGCGCTACACAACGACATGCACACAGGGAGCACAGCGCGCTTAAATCAGCGCACTTTGAGACCATATGCATCAATGCACTTTCTGAACAAACAACTGAAATCAGCACACTTTTAAAATACTTTTAAACACGGGGGGTCTGACTGGGTTGGTGGGGGTAGGGCTGAGGGACGTCAGGGTGGTAAGGGTGATCGTGGGTGTTTGGGTGGGGCTAGCTACCTGGAATATGACGAGGAAGAGGTTCTTCTGTTCGCTCTGGGCCGACTCCACCTTCTCCTGAAGCCTCTCGATCTGCTCCTCCAGCTGCCCCTCCTCGTCCTCGCTGTTCTTCTCCATGTCCTCTTCATCCCCGCTGTCCCGCTGGTAAGACACACGCACCATTAGAGCTCTGAGAGGGATGACGACGCGTGGAGCGACATCAACGCTTCTGTCGGTTACTCCAAGTGCATAGACACGCGTTGTATATACAGCGTCTCACAAACGTGAGTACACCCGTCACACTGGAACCCTCTTCCACGCCACAGAGACAACCTCCGGGTGTGACGCTCAGCACGATCAGAGGCAGATAACGACCCCAAACACACCTCCAAGACGATCCCTGCCTTGCTGAAGAAGCTGAGGGTAAAGGTGATGACTGGCTGAGCATGGCTCCAGACCTAAACCCTATTGAGCGTCCTCAAACGGAAGGTCTCCAACATCCACCATATTTTGAAGGGACAGTACATTTAGACTGTTATACAAGCTGTACACTGACTACTTTACATTGCATCAAAGTGTCATTTCTTCAGTGTTGTCCCATGAATAGATATAATAAAATATTTACAAAAATGTGAGGGGTGTACTCAGTTTTGTGAGATGTACATATATACACATACATATGCAAACCTCCTTAACTAATCTTTCATAAATTAACCAAAAAACAGCCAGAAAGACAAAGCAGGCCGTGCTTCCTCCTGATGTGTACTGTACATTTTTTCAGAAGCTACGGCCACTTTTAAATCCAGAAGACCAATGCGACCATGAATGTCACTGTAACTCAACCAGGATAACCACCAACATAAACCACCAACATGGCTGCCATCCCAACCTTCTTGTTCTGCTGCTTGTCCAGCCGTGCTTTGACCTCCTCAAGCTCCTTCTGGATCTTCTGGACGTGTTTGTTCATCTTGCGGATGGTGGAGTGCAGGATCTCCCAGATGTAGAACCTGGAGGTAGAGCAACAACGTAGGGTAGGCCATTGAAGCAAATGACGTTTTAGAAATATCACCTTAAGAAGACCCAATGTAATGCATTGTATTATATTTTATTGCTATAACACCTTGTAGATATTCTCCATGTTAAAGTGTTAGATGACGTGACCTACCTGGTGAATTCGTGGGCCATGTCTTGGGAGAAGAGCCAGTTGGCGACTGCAGCACAGTCCACGATCTGGGTGCGGATCATCTTGTCTACCAGCACCGAGATCATCTGGAACAGAGCAGGAAGTGAAAAACACATCCATGTGGAGTGGGAGGGAAGACTGAAGAGAACATGGCAGGTAAAACACGACACGCATCGGGTCAGTACCTGGGGATGGTTCCGCCACACCTCATACACCACCCTGAGGATGTGTAACTTCCCCTCATCGCTATCAGTCAGCACCTTCAGAATCTCATGGAACCTGGAGGGTAGAACCACAACACACGTTAGACCACAGCCTGGTGGAACCAATGTCCAACATAGAACAGGCCCAACCTAAGAGTAGTTTTGACACGGAAAGAAATAACGTAGTTACAATATATACATAGTAACATACTTAAATATAATGGATTCACCAACTCTCTATGACCAGTGTAACTAACATAATTGTAGTAATTGTACAGAATCCCGGTAAATCCTCCCGTGTTCATGTTCTCATTAAACATCGATTCATTGCTTGTCTAGAGAGTGGCACTGAAACTTTTTCTGAAGAAGGCTGTTAGCATCCGACTTTAGTCTCTGAGTAGTTTGGTCACTCGACGGTCGACCTACTTGGCGAGGGCACTGAAGGAGTGGCTGAAGGACTTGGCGGCCAAGTGGAGCAGCGTCTGCAGGAACACCTCCGTTTTCAGAGGGTTGAAGCTCTCACCCTCGTCTACCAACCACCACGGCAGAGAGAGGGAGAAGAAAACAGACCTCAGTACACAGAAGGACAAACAGACCATTGACCATTATATGCCGTTTCAGCAATCGTTGTTTCGCTTTGTGGATGGGGTTCCGGAAAAAGATAGGACCACAAACCTCAAAAACATGATATTCTCTTAGAATAAATGCACATTTGCATGGGTGTTTTTCTGCATTGATAGACTGGGCAGTAAAAACGTGGGTTTAAAAAGAGAGGAAGTGACAGGTAGCCTAGGTCAACATGAGTTCCCCATCAGTGAAAGGCTTTGCAGAGATCTGATATAACTGGCTCACCGTCGTCCTCCTCCTGGTTGGGTTTGGGCATGTCCTTCAGGATAGCCAGGATCTCCTCGTTGGACGCTCGGTTCTTGATGGCGTTGCCCACGGTGACGGAGGTTTGGTATCCCGGTAACGAAGCTACGCCAGACAGACAGAGACAGATTGAGAGACATAGACAAGAGTCTGGGCGTTGGATTTGATATCTCAATACACACACCAAACTCACACCTTTTTCTGCATTAATTTCAATATATAGTTGGGCTTTAAGCGCTAGTTTGCTATTCAAGGGGTGCGCTCATCTTACCGGCAGACTCCTCTCCGTATTTGTAGTAGAAGGATGGCTCGGCCGGGATAAGGGGGGTGAAACCCGCGGGGACGATGTCCACTATCCTCTGGTGGTAGGACAGCCTGCACGACACAAAGCAATATGAGGACCTCACGGAACACCGCCTTACGCTTTATTAGTCACTAGCAGCTGCTGGACGGCTACGGGGTGTTGTCTCTCAGCTGAAAGGTTACGGGTTCAATGCACCAGATCCCCTGAATACCTGCTGTCCTACTAGAGAACGATGTACATGTCTGTCCCCATAGCTGCTCCTTAATGACCTCCATCTGAATTAGCTTTGGTGTAATCCCAGCGAAAATTTAACCCAGGGTCTCTTTCGGCATGAAAACAGATAAAATAAGCCTAAGGTCCCTTCACATAAAACAATGCATCAACGACTTAGTTAGTGTACAGGGAGTTTATTTAAAAGTACTGTTTTACAAGTCTGTGCCTTACCGGTCGGTCCATGTTCACAGGAAGTTGATTACCGAATACACCGGAGTTTAGTTTGAGGGGGAAAGTGTTGGAATTTATTATTCCAGGGATATGCTTGTTAAACTCCAATAATTGTTCTTAGACAATTTATTTAATTTGTTTAATCTAAACTCTCGACAGCATTACAATCCAGCTTCGCCAAAACGGCTGGAAACAACACATCACTGCTCGACCAAAATGGCTACCGTATAATAATAATATAATAGAGGCACCAACCAATTTAACTTAACAATCTCCCCTCTTGATACTTGGCTGTTTGTGAAAAAATCTAGCGAGTGTTGACACGGAAATGAATGGAGCTGCATGTGCAAGTTACAGGCAAAATATATTTCAAGCTACATTTGTTGCCGCCTCTGTTATGCGCACTCCCACGTTAATGGCTTCCGTAAATAATATGATTTACGGAAGCCATTAACGTGGGATCGCATAGTGATACGTTGTTTCCAGCCGTTGTATAGCTGGATTGTTATGCTGTCGAGAGCTTGTAATAAACAAGTTGTGTAAGAACAATTATTGGAGTTTAACATGCTTTTCCATGGAATTATAAATTCCACAACTTTCCTCCTTTAACTGAACTCCGATGCATTCGCTAATTGACTTGTGTGGACTTCCTGTAAACATGGAGCTACTAGTAAGACACAGACCCCAGAGCAATGTACGCCATTTCGGCTGCAAGCGTTGCTCCGGGCAAGCCCTACACTGGTTGATCAACGAGAACAAGGGTCCTGAATTCTTATTTTAGCTGTTTTCATGCCGAAAGACCCTGGGTTCCATTTTCGTCTGAATTACACTTTAAGTAGCATTTGGTAAAAAGGGTCTGCTACATGACTAAATAGTAAGATTAGTTATACCAGAACAATTTAAATGAAGAGGCAATAAAAAGTCTCCTAATGCTTCCTTACCTCATGCTCTTCTCAAGAACTTCCTTGACAAACTTTGGTTTGGGTTTCTCTGCATCCAGCGTCAAACAGTCTGCCCTAAAGAGGAGAATGGGTGAGCAGATTCAAGAGCAGCCCTTGTATACACTACATGATTATCAACGCCTGTGGAGTTCTAAATATTATAACTCTGGTATCAATTAAACGTATTGATTACCAGTCGTCCCAGCTCCATCGGAATTGGAAGTTACTCAAATGGTGCGAAAACCAGTTGATCAGTCTGAAAAACAAATTCATTGATATGAGCAAAGGTCCCACAGCTTCCTCCATGCAAAAAAAAAGCCAATTTGAAATCCTTTTAACCTCATGTTTAAAGCCAGGCCTCACCTATCTATGCAGGTGGTGTTCATGGTGTCCAGTCTCATGTACAGCATCTCAGTGGCTTGGGCCAGCTGGTTGGAAACTGTCAAGGTCAAAGGTCAGAGAGAAGACACCCCGAAGTACCCATAGGGGACCTTACATTTATAATAACATCAGACATAACAATACTGAATGGCTATTTATCTAGCAACTAGGTAGGTTACGCTGAAGCTTATCTGATCTGCTTGCCTACAAAAGCTATATACTCCACAAGTCATCATTTGGGATTACTTTAATTTGCCATTTATAAATGATTGCATTTGCATTTCATTTGAGCAATGCTAACTTTTCCTTTGTTGTTCCCTAGTTGTCCACCATTAACTGAATAAGATTCCCAAGTTTCCCGTCTGGGGTGAATGAATTCCCATCTGCCGTTATCTAGCCCTCTCCCCGTGCGAACCCTTCCCCGTCAGAATGGAGCGAGGATACGACTTGAGGCAGAGATCCAGGCTGCAGCTTGCAGAGCTCAATGAGCAGCGTGGTGTACATGACGTCCAGGTGGGGGGCACAGGGAAGCTGGAACAGCTCTCCAAAGATCACCTGAGGGAGGGGTGGTGACTTATTAAAGGCAAAGCAGACACAACTAGTATATTCTTAATCATTCTTCCTGTAATTCCGCCCAAAGTTTTGTGCGATGGATAATTCAATCTGTATCTTAAGGTCGCAGTCTCTCTTGGGTCACGGCCGTGATGGAGACCAGCGTACCTCCACGATGTGGTAGTTCAGAGGGATCTTGTTCTTCCCAGGGTAGCTGAGTAACTGAGCCGCACTGAGGGGAGAAAGGAGGCAACGTTTATGAAGTTACATTGACCAATCACAACTCAGGAAAGTATTTGAGTTAATATTCAACATCCACTATATTTTATTTATGTTTGGCTAGGACAGAGCCAAACCTGTTTTGGTCATTAAATATAATATCCAATGTCAATATACCCCAGAAACCCACAATCAATTTTTGGCAACCATTACAAATGTGAGGAGCTACCTCTGGCATATAATCGTACTTCAAAACCCCAAAAGTATACCGTGTTATCAATGAACTGGGCACGCTACAAAAGGTATTTCTGTGAGCATATATACAACCGAGTCAGGCAGACCCACCATGACTTCCTCTCCCTCCAGTGAGACTTGATGATGTTGTGCAGGTTCTCCTCGATCACAAAGCGCTCCACGGAGTGGCTCCCGGGCATCACTGGACCCTGGGCACCGAGACGGGTTCAGGGAGTGAGTCAAAGGTAAACACTTTCATTGAGGACATTTGTTTCAGAAAGCTAGCGTAACTATTGAACAGTACATGTGATCTTGTGGTTTACTTCACCCATGCTTAAATGGTGAGTGTAGAATTGATTGCTGTCTAGCATCAGTTCATTTTCTCAACCCACAGTGCTCTCACTCCACTGCCCTGTTCACTAACAGACCACAGAGGCAGTATCGAGGCGTTTCTGATCATTACACTCACACAACCAACTCTACGACCTATCGATTGGATTTTCTTTTTAAAACATTTGTCCCCTTATCTCATGATTAACTTCCTACTCGACTCTTAATAAGAACTGTTTGAAGGAGGTCAGTGGGGTTTCAGATCCACTCTTAGACTCCGTTACAGCAGAGCTTCAATGTTAAGCGGTTCACACCAGACGAGCCACAGAGCAACGTGCCGGACAGAGTTTCACCTCCAGTCCTACAAGTCTGTATCCACCATTATAGCACACAATTATTATAACACAAGGTGCGGAGCGTTGAGTATTAGTTGTATTCATATTTAATTTCTAAAACAATATAGCCTATTAATCACATATACAAACTAATTGGTCTGCTAATGTCCCTCGCCCATCGACTATAATGGATAACGTCTTTATGAAAGTAGCACCATGGATTTGACCAATGTGCTGGTCGGCAACCAAACAATTGACCATAAGCCCTAAAGCCTAAAAATAAAAACAATTAATCTGATCCAAGCCGATGCATAAAGTACAATATCAACATGATGAGACACAAACAAGTGGATATCTCGAGTACCTATTGTTTAACGTTGCCCCCTATATCAAACCATTGCACCATACTGCCACCAGAGGGAGATAAAGACCCGTCCTAATTTAAGGCAATTTACAGATTTCCTGTGAAACCCTCCATTAGCTAAAGCAATTTTTTTTAAATGGTTCCAAGAGTAGACCATCACTTGCTAGTGGTTTCGTGGAATCAAACACAACTTTGATGAAAAGAATAACAAAGGGAAGACATAATTGGTTGTAACTAGAAGAGAAGTTAGCTGGTGATGGTATTTGGCCTCTTTGAGGAGATGTGATGGCAGTGATATGGTTTGATATTTAATGTATATTATACATACTTTGTGTATATAAGAGGATGTGAAAGGCCGTATTTGGAGGGCCTTTCCACGTGCACAGCGAGGACACTAAGCAAACACGCAACATTGAGCCGAGGGAGGCTATTGTCTCCTACCTCTGGGGCATCCGTGTAGTCAAACATGCGGAAGATGACCCGGGGCATGGGGTACTGGGTGTCGGGCATGTGCCCCGGCGGGGTAAAGGGGGGCAGGTTGTGCTGTAGCGCCTCACACAGGACGCTGTCGAAGGCGATGTAGGGCCGCAGGATGTGGCGTTCCTGCCAGCGGTCCTTCTTCAGCTTCTGGATCTGGGCCCACAGACAGTCCAGGTACTGGAAGAGCCAGGGTCAGATCAGACTTCAGTCATACAGTGAACCAAACGGTTCATCATCAAACCACTAGGGGGCACTGCACTGCATGGCAGCCAGCTGCTCCTGGCACGATGGATCATAACATGCAGAGTTCATAATCCGAGTGTTAATAAACATTAAATTCCCCATGGGATTAATAAAGTATGGAAATGTATCTTCTTCTACACCTGAATTATCGTCTTAACTAGGGCAACACATCAGGACATTTACTTAAAATGACAGTAAAAACCTTTATCACAGAAGGTATGATTTCAACAAAAGAGAGGAGGACGACACTTGATCGGGTGTTTTCAGAATGAACAGATCAACATGGACGTGGGACAGATCAACATGGACGTGGGACAGATCAACATGGACGTGGGACAGATCAACATGGACGTGGGACAGATCAACATGGACGTGGGACAGATCAACATGGACGTGGGACAGATCAACATGGACGTGGGACAGATCAACATGGACGTGGGACAGATCAACATGGACGTGGGACAGATCAACACGGACGTGGGACAGATCAACACGGACACGGTACAGATCAACATGGACGTGGGACAGATCAACACGGACGTGGGACAGATCAACATGGACATGGGACAGATCAACATGGACGTGGGACAGATCAACATGGACGTGGGACAGATCAACATGGACGTGGGACAGATCAACATGGACGTGGGACAGATCAACATGGACACGGTACAGATCAACATGGACGTGGGACAGATCAACATGGACACGGGACAGATCAACATGGACACGGGACAGATCAACATGGACGTGGGACAGATCAACATGGACGTGGGACAGATCAACATGGACGTGGGACAGATCAACATGGACGTGGGACAGGTGGAGGAGCGGTGTGTTCCCTCACCTCCTCCTGGGGGTGGGGCTTCTCCGCCGTCCACACCTGGAGCATGGGCAGGTGGGTCTTTGACCGCCTCCTGCAGAGGAAACAACCATGAGGCCATGGCCAGGCTCCAACACCCTCCCTCAAATCACTTCTTACAGACACACTTTGAAACAAAGCCTTTCATGTGAGGTCATCTTTACATTCTAATTTCAAGTTGGTCTTTTTAAAAACACTCGAAGGACCTTACTTGAGGTATCCTTCGATCTGGCTGAGGAGGCGGTCCATCTCGACGTCTTTCTTCTCGTAGAGCTCCTTCCCCACCCAGGGCAGACAGGAAAGAACAACGTGCACGAACCAATCCGACCGCACCTGAGAACACAAAAGGGTCCAACAGGACGACTTTTATACTGCAGGAGGGGAGGAGCCTAAAGCACTAACGTCTATGTCGGCAACCTTTAGGTTCTTACGTTTTGAACAGCCAGAGATGTTTTAGGCCAACAGAAGGCAGGATAAAAATGCAAACATCAGGATTGAACCCAGAACATTTTGGCTTTGAGTCAATCACCCTCAACACTAGACTATCCTGCCAAAATAAAGTTTAACTCTGGAAGAGTATCCAAGACACATTCTTTTAACATGAAAGAATGTGAAATAAAGTCTCAAATGGCTTTGGATTGCCGCTCCTTAAACACAGCCCCCAACACTCTGTCCTCGGTATGTGCGCCGCTGCTCTACCTGAGGGACGTCCTCCTCCTGCGTCACGCTGATGAAGTTCTCAAACATGGCCACCATGGAGGGAGCCGCGATCACATGACAGTTCACCAAGTCAGACAGAAAACGCACCTGAGAATAGACGTTAACATTTTAACAGACAATTGGATTCAAAGCTACAATCAAAGGATAATATCAAGTAGCTACAAAATATGAATACAAACAATTACACATACATTAGTATGTGTAAGAAAGGGGTTAGGGCAATTCAGCAGAATAATGCCCACAGGTAGGGCGTTGGCTTTGGGAATCAAATACAGTATCTTTCTGCCTTATGTGATGTTTCGCATGCTGAAATACATTGTGCCGACATGTTGTTTCCGTGTACTTGGATACTTTCGGGAGTGACCAGTGATGCTCCCCGTTTCACACACACAACTGACCAGGTAAAGTGCTTCATTGTAGAAATTGTTTTTCAACGTTTCCTTGAGTTGTCTGATCATGGCTTCCACAAACTCGCCGCCAAAGTTGTAGTTCCTGGCGTTGAGGAGGCCCACTAGCGTAGTATACACGGACAGCTTCTCTGGTAGGGTGCGAGCACTGAAACACAAATATATAGGATCAGTCCAATGTAAGGACTACGACTTTGAAGGAAAGGGAAGACGGAATTGACAAAACAATTTTTTTATGAATGAACTACAAGTTAAACTACGGAAGGAATATGAATGAGATGCATTCAATGCACCCATAAAAAGCCATTTCATTGGAACGTACACAGCACACAAGATGCGCAGGATCTTGTTCTTGTAGTTGGGGAGGTCTGCTTCCAGGACGCCCGCCAGGCCCTCCAGGTTGCTCTCCAGGGAGGAGGTGCTCTGTGGGAGGGGGGAACCCGGACATCAGACACGGCAACCTTCAGTGCGGTTACATGGGACAGCGAGATCGGATTCATACCAGTTTTGCTACTCGAACGCACCGTGTCACTTATCCGAATGTGCATGGCCTTAAAGAGAATCGAATAATCTGTCATCTGTCAATAAATCTTTTTGGAACGAACTGCCGCCTTCAATCCTTCCGTCACCATCTTAAATTCTAGGCTCAAAACACACCTCTTCTCCCTGGCCTTTCTTCCCCTTTTGTGATCTGTTAGTTTTATGTTTTCATGTACTGTCTATGTACAGTATGTGGTATGCGTTCTTTTATATGCCTTTTTTGCACCATGTACGGCACTTTGGCCAGTGAAAATTGTTTTTAAATGTGCCTTCTAAATAAATGTTACTTACTATACCATATATCCATTTGAAAGGAGGCAATGGCTCTTTCATAGAAGGCTTATTTTAATTAATAGAAACATTGAACGAATATTAACCGCATCTATCGGATTAAATCATATCTGATCAAAACGCAACGGATCGTAGGAACATCGAATCGTTCCATGTTAAAATGCATCATCCCTGTATCGTAGCACATGTATCTAGATGCGTATGGAATCGTCCTATAAAAGGGGATGCACACACCTGTAAAATACATGTTTCTAGTTCGTCATGTGCTGTAAAACATGTCACCAGCAGTATTGTTGTGGATTGGAAAATTCGCCTCTAACATGCGTGTCAAAGCAAGGTCAGCAACGAGGATGATGGGCAAAAGATGCATCAGGCAAAACATATTGTAAATCACTGTTTTGAATGGGATCACTGTGTGACCCAGTGACCCAGCATTACTGTAGAGAGCGTTGGGTCACATATCGGGAAATACCTTCTCTCCCACACGACATATCAACGACTCCAGGCGGTCTTCAATCTCAGTGGGCTCCGATGTTCTCCTCCTCTTGTGGGCCTGGCCTCCTACATGAAGGGGTGAGGAGATGGATAATGAGAGCAGAACCAAATCAAACTTAGAACGGTGACATTATCAGGATTATCCGTTTGAGAGAGCCATAACTTGACGTGAAATGTACTCTCCCATGTGAGAGAACGAGGAGCCTGCAGCATGCAGCAACAATCAACAACAGACTGATTCACATTACTAGACATTACACATTTTAGTCACAATTCCCACCATGGAGTCCCCTATACCTGAAAATATAAACCATAAAGTTAGATTGTTTGTATTTAATGGCGCTAACTCAGCAATATTGCACCTCTATGGACAGCTTGGGTAATCCTCTTTGTACCGGCATGCCTTTGGTTGACAGTACAAAAAGATACTTCAACATTCTGTCAAAGAATCAAAGGCCTTCAATGTTCAACGTTTTCTGAAGTGATTGAACACTTCACAGAATTGTTGACAGAAAGTTCATGCACGACAAACATGATTTTTTTTGTGCAACAAAAGACATCCAAACATAAGGAGAATGGCCGTAGAGGGTGCAATATTGTTCATAGCCATTGCATTAGATTTATTTAACTGACACTTTTGTCCAAAGTGACATACATCAGCGCATTGAACAATAAAAATATAACCAAAATTAAGGATGTCCCGATCCGAACCGCGGCTCGGGAGTCCTGTTACATGTATGTTTCCCCTGTGCTCATAAATGTAGTAGAACATTTTTATTTATTTTTTAATGGTCCACTGATGCCATCTGATCTACCATCCATTACCGTTATACACTGGATCAAGCAAGGTGCTTCGCACTCGTCTTCTCTGTGGTACTTCTCTAGCTACAAGTTAGCCTTTGAAAACATCGTTTTACCCTACTTCATCACAGAGTGAACTGGAAAGTGGCGTCTGCGTGGTTTGTTGGAAAGGAGTTTAACTATCTGTCGACCCTGGCACGGCGCTGGGGGTAGAGAGGGCAGAACAATCCGTATCGGAAATAATAAGTCAAAGCTGCTGTATCAGTCAGATGTAAAGTGGCATCGGGACATCCCTGTCGAAAATGGTGAAAGAATCGTTTGACCACATAAAATGTATAAAATAAGAAAACTGCTTTGAGTAATACCATATAGAAACGAGGTGGGAAAGCTATATCAACTAGGGCTGCAACTAACGATTATTTTAATAATCGATTAATCGATGAATCTGATAAAAAAAGATACATTTGTAATTGCCGCATCTTTATTCAAAAACTGAACAATACTTCAAATTCACAGTGCAGACTGAAGAGTAAAAACACCAGGTTATTGCCCATCGTCCTGAAACTATTAAAACTAATATTAAATGAAAATAAATAAAAAACATAACTGGGATAACACAAAAAAACAATACAATATATACATACATACATACATACATACATACATACATACATACACACATACATACATACATACATACATACATACATACATACATACATACATACATACATACATACATACATACATACATACATACATACATACATACATACACACAGTATATAAGGGAGGTCCATGGTTAACCGATAAGATCTTTAACTGGTAAATACTAACGGTTAAAAAATAAATTAAATCATCTTAGTTTCTCTCCGACAGGAGATCGTTAATTTTTATTGATATTGATGCCATATTCGAGACTCCTTAACCTTATCCATTATTTTGTTGAAATATAACTGGTATTATTGCTTTAATTGCTGATAAGATGATCATAGCTCAAGATAGGACGTTAAACAGGTCATAATTCCATCTTTACTATATATTTTATATTGCTGGGAAAACAAGTTTTCGCCAAAATCTCAATTTTCTTGTGTTGCATTTGAACACATCAATCATATTACTGAGCCGACCTGAACACATCACATTTGACACTATTTGCAACTTTTTTTTAAGCTAACTAGCTCTATATCCTGCCGATTTTAACATGGATTTAAAAACTGGATTACTATTTTTAACTGACGGGACTTTCTACACCGTCCGGTTGTGTTTTCACTACCGCTGCTTTGAATGACTGTTGATGCAAGCGGTGCCGACTCCGAGCCCGTCTGCAGCAGCAGCAGCTGTCAAGAGTTTTTGTTTGGACTAGACGGATACTGAGTTGAAGGAGTTTTTTTTAACCCAAAGACAGTGAAGGTACAACACTTGTATATAGGCCTACAGTCTGATGTTAAGATATGACCAAAATACAAGCTGTGGTCGCTCAGACTAAAGCTCGCTGTGGGTGTGCATGAACCATGAAACTGTCGGCGGCTGGCTGTAAACAGTGCCGCGCCTACGAGTGACGTATTAATCGCGCGACTCAACGAATCGATGACCAAATTCGTAGCCAACGCTTATAGTAATCGATTTTTATCGATTCGTTGTTGCAGCCCTAATATCAACATTCAATACATTCAGATAAGACTAAGAAAGAATGTCTTCTTAGCCGCTTGTCTCTACTTCAAATGTATATTCGTTGCTTTCAGTGATCAAAATAAGGCCGATGGATATATAAATTCCACTTGCCTATGACATTAACTTTTAATTAAAACGGTACCACTCGCATCATTGTTTGAGTCACACCCCCATGGTTATCCACACGGCTTTGCCACAGGCTAGCGGCTAGGCTAAGTCACTGGAGATAAGGCTAAATGCTGTCAGTCAAGTTCAGTCAATAACAGGAAGCATGCAATAGACCCAACACGTGCGCATTATAAGTGACGATTTGAAATTTCCACGGCTTCTTCCAATATTTGGATTTGCTAAATATAGCACACATGCTACGCTGCTACCATTCAATGCTTAGCGTTTGCACGCTAGCTAGCCACCGCTGTTTAGCCCAGCATCAAATCAAATGGTGTACTAACATCTACTTACCATCACTCTCGTCACTATGTCGTCTCCTTGACATTTTCCTAATGCCGTTATGCTAACAGATTTTGAGCGACTGGTGCAAAAGGGAATAATTTGCAAAATGCGTAACCAACTTTTAAGGCTTCTAGATGTTTCAGTCGCCGTTGCAGAAAATAATAGCGGTCGAATTCAAGTGATGCACATCCGGTGTAGCGGGGGGTCAGGCGGCTGTAGCTGCCGGTCCTTCGTATTTTGTCTTCCGATGTTCATACAGATGCAGGGGATTGTTGGCTTTATAAAACTAAATATCAAGATTTTATTTACCGATTCCGCATAGTTTTGTCTTGATGAGTATTTTTATGAATCACAGAAAATATACTTCTGAAACAAGTGTATATATCCAACATGTAGCACGTAACCTGCCAAGCTGCAGAACCTGTATTACAGTAAACAATAGTATTTTTAGGAGATTTAGCGCTATTAAAAGTGTCTGATGGCTTCAGACGAATTTTTCGCTGACTTAGAATTGGAAACATTCACACGGAATGAATCAAAACAAGAGAAGCCCCAACTTCCTACCACACTTAGAAAGTTGAACACCTTCTGCAGAAGACAAGTGAGTAAATCAAAACGCAATCAGAGACGCAGGTTTCCATACTTCCAGATTAATAAAGTATGTGTTTTTTGCAGGCTTTTTCGTCATATGTGGCGTCAAAACGAAATGCCAGTATTGGGGATTCGATCTCACAACCAGTTTGGTACTGTTGTGATCAAACCTTCTGGGAACCATCTTCTGTTCATAAGCATGTGGCCAGAACACACGAAAACGAAGTCCAACAGCTCACAGAGGTAACATTTCAGCGTTTGTTGAGCCAGCTGGAGGATAAAAAATGCGAAAGACCGCTCCCCAGAGATCACAATCAAGAAGCAGTGGAAATCTCTTCATGGCTGCCTGATACTAGTTACCTAACAGTGGAAGAGCTTCAAAAGTAACAATCATGCTTTTACTTTACTCTCTTTCTGTGTTGTGCAATTTAGAGTATGTATGTTGTTGTAACATCCATCTGCTCGTCAGGGGCCCAGGTAAAGTCCTTCTCTATTACCGTTACTTTCGGGTGGACGACCCGTACACCATCTGCGCCTGGCAAAAGGCTCTGTGTGAGAAGCTTCATCTAACTGGCAAGGTAAATACGTACCACTACTTCCTACTCCTCATCGTTCCTATCAGGTGAGGAGCAAGACCTACAGCTTGGCAATGTTTAGGGTCTCTTGGCCTCTCTTTTGGCAGATGAATGGACGACATCACAATCTGTCGGGAGCGTGCCTATGTTCCCACTCCCCTATATTCTCACAGCTCTATGTTCCCACATTTCACTGGCACCGTTGGATCCTGCCCCGCTTGAGCCACAACATCTTGTCGGAATTGAGCTAGGGTTAGCCCTAACCCTAACCCTGTCTGCTTTGCTTTTCACCAAATATTGTGGAAAAAAAGTAATCATTAATTTACTATAATCCAAAAAATCTTGTGGGAGGTTAGGGCATAAATTGAAAGGAAATATAAGGAACACAAGACCTAATTTTGAAAATGTCCTAGAAATGTGGGACCATAGGGTTTCATTTTGAGAAAATCTTAGTAATAAGAAATCTTAGAAATGTGGGAACATAGGGCCTCATTTTTTCAAAATGTTCAGTGAAAAAAACTTTCTCAGAAATGTGGGAACACAGGCTGTGGGAAAATGGGGCCTAATTGTCAAAAATGTAAGTGAAAAAAATTCCTTAGAAATGTTGGAACATTGAGCTGAGCCCCAATCCGTCAATACTGCAATAATAATTATGTGTTTTCCCTTGTTAAGCACTTTGTTTTGGAGTTTTGCAATTTGCAATTAAAATGAAGCTTTATTGATATACATCAAGGTAACGGCTGTATATATTTATCGTATTGTAATTTATTTTTATTTTTCAGGTACGGGTGTCGACGGAAGGCATTAACGGAACAGTTGGTGGGAGCGTCTTGGCAACTGACATCTACATTAAGACCATGTGCGCCCATGCGCTTTTCAACTCAATGGAAGAGGACGACTTTAAGGTGAGATGGAGATCCCAAAACCAATGCAGTCACAGCTCAGACAGCATGGTGAGGCTTGGTTCACAATCAGACATTGACTGATCGTTGATTTATAATCACTTTACAACATATCATAATTGATTAGCCTGATGTTATGTCGTAATTGTCAAATAATCAAATAATGTAATAAAATATTAAAAAAGGATAGTTATGGTTTCTATGACCGTATGATTATCGATTGGATCCATCATACTTTAACGTTCACTATGATTAAAGATCCAAAAGCTTTCATCTAATTTGAAGAAAACTGTCAGTATGTGTGTGTATTTAAATTTATATATATTTATATCGGAGCATCTCTGATCCAAAGAGTCTTGTGTTTTCTCCCAGTAGTGTTTATTAATATTAAAAGCAATTCTGGAATCATTAGAAACACTCTTTTTATATGGACGATAAACAGAGAGTGTGTGTGTGTGTGTGTGTGTGTGTGTGTGTGTGTGTGTGTGTGTGTGTGTGTGTGTGTGTGTGTGTGTGTGTGTGTGTGTGTGTGTGTGTGTGTGTGTGTGTGTGTGTGTGTGTGGGCTCTCCAGTCTAGTGATGGTGGAGCAGAGTGTTTCTCAGACCTAAGGGTGGGGGTATACGAGGAGATTGTTCCCATGGGAGTCCACCCCGATGTCATCTCCTATCAGCTGGCAGGTAGCCTCATGCTAATATCACTGGCAACTATCCTTATGCAAATAACGGTACCATACAGTATCGTTGTGTGTCCTTTTATATTTAAGAAATCCAAATATTCCAAGCAGGGGTGTAGCAACAAATGCTAGGCCCTATATACAAGTAGTCTTGATGGTTTGGTTTTGTTCACTCTAACTGGGTTCAACTCTAACTGGAATCTTACTATTACTATTTGTTTGAGTGACAATAGTAAGATTCCTGAAAATAAAGAGATATACACAAGGCCAGCTTTTTTTATTTTTAGAATATATAAGTTTTAGGATGTGATTTAATTGATAATATCGACATTGACAACAATCGATCAGCATTGATGACAGATATATCCAGGTTATTTTAAGTTACGAGCTAGTTTAAATGTTCCACATTGTGACTTTAAGGTCAGGGGTGTTGAGAGTTAATTGTCTTACCTGTAATAGTAGATGTTTGATTGGTAAAAGCACTCCTATCATCTTTTGTCTATTTGTCTCCTTAATGTGTATATTATTATTTGAACAAGACATAGTTTTTCTCAGATGGGCTTAAATAAAAACCTACCCTTTATGATTAAAATAAAGTGTCCCAGAGTAGATGTTTCTGTGTGTCTGTCAGGAACTCATCTGAACCCCGAGGAGTTCCACCAGGAAGTAGAATCTCTCCAGTCTGAAGGAGAGTCCTCTCAGGACACCGTGCTCCTCGACTGTCGAAACTTCTATGAGAGCAAAATCGTACGTAACGTCTCAGCTCTTTTATATTCTGTTAATGACAACGTTTTCCTGTTTATTCTGTCTCCACTGGATATGGTGTGTGTGTTACATCTTTGTGTACACATCCTTTTTCTGCAAATCTTTAACAATTAGCTGAATTAGTAAAGATAGGCTAAAGTTATGTTTCCCAGTGGTAAAAGAAGGGAAAGATTGAAAAGAAATGGATCCCAAATTACAGAATCGAAAAAAAGATTAATAATAGGAGTAGTAGTGATAAATGATCTGTTTGTCACTTCCTTCTGATCCTAGGGCCAGTTCCGTCAATGCCTGGCTCCCAACATCCGGAAGTTCAGTTACTTCCCAGAATACGTTGACCAGAACCTGGACCTGTTCCGGGACAAGAAGGTCCTGATGTATTGCACCGGGGGTATCCGCTGTGAGAGGGCTTCCGCATATCTCCTCTCCAAGGTACATGCACTCGTATTAAAAAGGCGCTCTTTTAACGAGCAGCTGAGATGTTTATTATCCTTTATAAGCTCATTTGAAATGTAGATGTACGTTTTTAAATTTTTTTGCTTTCATTTGAGTATTATTCAAATTGTTATTACTGCTGGAGAAAATATATTCTGGCTGCTTCTGTTTATAGCAGAAGATGTTGTTTGTCTTGTGGTATGTTCAGGAAGTGTGTAAAGAGGTTTACCAGCTAAAGGGAGGCATCCACAAGTATCTGGAGCGCTTCCCGGACGGCTTCTATCGAGGAAAGCTGTTTGTCTTCGACGGAAGATACGCTATTTCCTCCAACGCAGACATCCTCTCAGGTCAGTGAGGCCATGAGGGCTGTACTCAGAACCCTGTAGTGTTCGTAGGGTCGAGGAAAATATCTGAAAAGCTACAATGTTGCATTATATCACCAATCCCAAAAACCTAGTTTGAAAGAAATAGACTTGTTCCAATACCTTCCAGAATCGTAAATGGCTCCGATACTCCGGCTGTTATCCAAAGCAACTTACAATTAGTAAAAAAAATTGACCGTAAGTGAACCGACTATACATTCCTGTCATCGTAAGAGAACACTTCAATAAGAACTATTAGTAGTTGCAATGCTAGATGCTCTTACGGTATATCCATACGTTAGTATACAGCTGTAATAATGTACAGTATATCCCCACTTTTTTTTTGACTCTGTATCGGCCGATACCCAAATTCAGGTGTCGTAATCGGTATAGGGAAGGACATTTTTTTATCGTAACCTCTCTTGAAAGAAATGATAAGTACTTTACAATGGGATATTATGTATAAGTAGATAAATGTATTGGCACCTGTTTGATATCCTTCAATAGATATTTTGTATAGATTTATTTGATGGATCTTAAATAGATAGCTTTATTCATAGCTTTATGTTGGTATGTATAACCTTATCAACGTCAATCGCAAGTTTCTGATCCCGTCTCTCCATAAAGCAGGCCTTTCGGCCAGTGTTGTGACATGAATCCCCCCTCCCTCCATGTTTTGCCCCGTGTCCAGAGTGCAGGTACTGCGGCGCTCCATGGGACCAGTACCAGCTGTGTGCCACCCGGTTCTGCTGCCAGCTGGTCTTGTCCTGCCCAGCATGCAGGGGCGTGGGGCGCACGGCCTGCTGCTCCGCGTGCCAGAGCAAGGTCCCGCCAGAGGGGGAGGAGTCTTGCGCAATTGGTCCCGCCGTGCTCAAGGAGAAGTGTGAGTGCACCGACCGACGGCCCAGAATTCCCCAGGATGCGCTATGAGGAAGAGGTCGTCACCATCAGGGCATCGCTCACCAGCGAGCGAGCGAAATGATCCGAGACTGTGGGTCATATGGAAAAAGAAAATGCCAAATTACAAATCAGAACTGCATAATAATTTCTTTTGAGGCCTATGAAGAAATGTATTATTATTGTTATTACATTGACTACACACGTTTAATAAACAACCTTTACTCATGAAACTATAAAATTGTCTTTGTGGTTAATTGGAAAATCTTACTTAACTAACATAATCCTATTTTTTTTGACTGTTATTCCTTTGAACATAAACATTAAATCATAATTTAGTTTTTTCTTGGAAAAATCATTAATGACACAATCTACTGCTCGGGGATCGCGATGACGTCCATACTGTTTGGTGATGATAGCAGTCAAAATAAAAGCTTTATTGTACAATATGTGACATTCTAAAATACACAAATGTATAAACATTTGTTCTACCTGCTTGGTGAGAACAACTGTTCTGCTAACTTCATAAACCGCTTCAAAGGATATTCCCACAACATGAGACAATAATTAATTATTTAGTGACTAATAAACCAAAAGAAAAATAAAGATGGACAATGTACTCTATATCCTCATCCCTTTAGTTATTGTATAACTTGGTCATTTAGTTTGGGTACAAATAAAAGATAATTTACCCTTTGAAGGCATTTAAACAACTCAAAAATAAGTACTTTAAAGCCCTATTTGGCAAGCTATTGTAAGATCCGCAGGGGGGAGTGACAACAACTTGGATCCCAGCGAGAAGAAGAGTCCATCATCCTCAACCGGGGCAAGCCCACAGCCGGAGCCGCTTCCGATAAGAGGATAGCCCCAGAATCAAGACTCCCACACTTCGACAACCGGATTATTTTTGTGGAGAATCAATAATTATTTAGCCGTTTCTCATGTATTCGTATTCACCCCTGCGGCCATAAGGAAAGGAGCACCGAGCGTTATGTCTGCTCCGGGTTTTACGAACCGGAACACCTCCACCTCCGCCGGCTACAACCAGAACTCAACGCCGAGCTCAGCCGCCGCTGCGCCCGCTTACCGGAATGGTAAACCAGGCCGCCTTGATAGCGATTAGCCGATAAGCTAAATAACTTTAAATTGACCAGTTTTTCATCCAAAAATATTGTTTTGTTCCTTTGTGAATTGTCTTGCTATATGTTTCCAAGTCCTGGTTGTATGATATAACGGTCATTGATATAATTCAATACATCCAATATTGTGTTATGAATTCAGGAAGACAGCCTTTGGCAGAAGTATACACTCACACGGAGCTTTAAAGCTTTGCTAACGTTAGCATAGCATTAAAGCTCTGTTTAGCGTTAAAATAAACTAATGCCAGATAGCATCTTAATTGCTTGCTAGCGGGCTTAATGCGTGCTAGCTCCGGTCAGGCATAGATGATGTAGCTAGCCTAATTGTTAGCCTGCAAGGTGCCTTGACACACACTGCGCATCATGCGATTATGGTTCTCATTATATATTGGTTAACATAGCACTCACATCAGACATTTTCTATGTCTGTTTTGTTATTGCGTTTATTACAGTATTACTAACATAGCTTATCTTAATGTAGCGTTAGTTAGCATCCCTTCACTCCGCTTATGTGTTTTATTTATGACATAACCCGTGCCTTCAGTGTGATGGTAATACTATTGTCATTATTTGAGCTCATTATAATTTCTACCCGATGGAATACATAACGATGCCATCTTCTGTCATTTGATTGCTTCATTTGCATTTCTGTCGTTCAGTTTACGGTTATTTGATGTACTTTTTTAGATCTTGTTTCCCATGCATGTTTGCATTTGCGAAATGTGAATAAAGTTAGAGGGCTTTAGATTTCCTTGGATATGTTTTGTATGTAGACCCCCATAGGATAACTGAGTCTTTCCATTTGTTATTCCTCAGGTACGGAGCAGTCATACCCGGCCATGTACCCACCGACCAGTCCGTATCCGCACCCACCCCTGCATCAAACTCACAGCGGAGCCCCTCCCTCCAAAGCCCTCACTAACACTGGCCACACTACCAACTACTTTCACCAACAAAACAACCAGCACCTCCAACCCCACCTCCCTCAACACCACCCACCGCCAACTGTAGCACCCCCAGCCGTCCGACCGCCCCATCCATCTGCGGCTGCTGCCCAGCAGTACACCCCCGCCCTGCCTACGAACGCTCTGTACGACCCACCTCCTCAGCAGGCCACGTACTGCACGCCTGACTCGTACTACGGACAGCAGACGTACCACGCCCCCCAAGCACAGCAACTGCAGCATCAACTGCCCCATCAACAACAACAACAACATCAGCCACCAGTCAACGGCGTGGGAGCTCCCCTCTACCCGATTGTATCGTACCCCTCGGCCCCGGGCAGCAGCCAGTATGGTACCCTGCGGTCGTCCCAGTCTCCCTGCCAGGCTCCCGGGGCTGTGCCCACGCTGGTGGGGGCGCCGCTGCATCAGCATCCCCAGACGTCAGCCGACACTAGCTCGCTGCCCCCCGCGTTCTCCACGACAGCAGTGCAGCAGTTCTGCGGGGCGCCGACCACAAATCAGACGTCCCCAGCTTACAACGGGACGGCGCATCACCCAGGTGAATGCTACCCCTTGAACGCCTGAACCCAGGTGCATCCTGGGGGGTTGTTCTGACGGTAGCCATGGTGTTGATTTAGATTTGGGTCATATTGGATACTCTTAGTGGTAAGGGTGTTTGACTGTTGGAGGGCTCTTAGAACAGCGGGTTCTGTGTTTGAAGCCCGATGTATATGAACCGCATCTGTAGGTGTGCTAGAACCAGATACCCTCACCCGCACTGGCTTACGTGTTTCAAAATTCTTTGCAATTCACTTTGAATAAAAGCGTCTTGTTAAAGTTAAGACTAAATTAAGACTTGGAACAATTTCGTAACCTAATAATTTGATTGACTTACGGTAGTTTGTGATTCTACGTCTTTAGCAGACCAACCCACGTCGCACCAACGTCACTATGACCAAAACAACCACGCAGCTGCCCTCTATGACCCCTACCAAGGGGTCCCCTACGGTAACATGACGGCAGACGGAGACAGACCCCCGTCGGGATCCACCACCACCTCAGTCCACTCCTCCCCGAGGCACCAGCAAGGTAAAGCAAGAGGTTAAACTCTGTAACGCTGTAAGGTCAAACTGAATGGTATTGCTAGCCTATTTCTGATCGTGGATCCAGAAGTTAATAAATGGTATAGCTGAACTTCTTTCACAGCGCCTTGGCCTTGAAACCAGACGGTTAGAGTAATGCAGTATTTCTTGTTTTGTTACATATTCTTGTGAAGATGAACTAATTTGCATGTGCGAGAGTATTCAGGAGAAGGGTTTGAGCATATCTATTCTTGCAGTGGCCAGTCTAAACATTTTAAACCTTTTATAAACACTTATTCTAAGGACGTTGGTGTCTGGACAGGATATTTTGGCCAGTCTTCCCACCGGCTACGGGAAAGTGCTGGCAGAGTTTGCTTTTGGCCAAGGAGGGATACTGACGATGGGAAGACGATGCTATCGTTTTAGTCATCAATCCTCTTCTTGATCAAAGATTAATGTCAGCTATACACGTTTGTCGTGGTTCCACTGGTCAGGTTGTTTCCAGTAGAGACCCCTTCTATGTACCGCACTTCTACAGGTCCATGCAAATCCACACCGCCAGCAACATGATTGCTAGATATTACTTAAAGCTAAATTAATTAAATCACCACGTTCACCCAGATTTGAACTCATCTTCCATCAAACTTTTGGGGAACGGACGGACGGACGTTATTGTTGATGACCTGTCATCCAAGGTATCAACGAGTACTAGCAGATGTGAGGCAGAGTAGAGTGGGCCATGACTTCGCCCTCTGTCTGCTCAACTCCGCTGATGCTGCTAGACCTTCTCGTGCCGCTCGTTTGCTCGCGCAAACTGCTAGCTCCACTTCCACTCTGCAAGCAGCCCGTTTCATAGAAGTAATTATGCGGTAGATAAGGTTAGCTTGTCAATTTAAAGAGCCAGTGAATGCTCTTTTAGCTGGAATTTTAAATACTGTAATTAAAAAAAAAAAGTACTGTTGTGTATGAGCGTAGTTGAATGCGAGATGTGCCACAAATGCGCCTGACACTGAAATTATTGTACATTACTTTTTTTTTTTTTTAATTGTAATTTCACATTCAAAATTCTAATGGTTGCGATTGGGTTTTTTCTTACTGTTAGCACTGCTTCATATAGTAGGTCTGAATATCACTGACAGGCTTTTATGTATCATTTAAACAGAGTTTTTTAATTATTTTCTTTCTCTTCTGGCAAAAGATGTTGACTGGGAAACCTGCTTCCACCACCAACCAAGATGCAAATGTTGGTGTGTTGAGTATAGCAGTGGGAGGCCTTGACACATACCCTTAGTGATGTTGTGATGATTGTCTGGTTCTAATGACGGCTTTTACTTGCTAGTGGATGGCTGTGGGACAGACCTTTTTTACTTTAAGTGATTAAAAAGTCTGGATTAGATAGATTTAGTCGTTAGACTGACACTTTGAACCAAAGGGACTAACGACACACACACACACACACACACACACACACACACACACACACACACACACACACACACACACACACACACACACACACACACACACACACACACACACACACACACACACACACCTGGTCGCGTCTCTCCTGCCCTCCAACCTTGACTGTTGTACCCCTCCTCCCAACAGGAGTGCACTATGGCTATGATGCTAACAGAAGCGGGAGCCTGGCATGTGAACCCAGCCCTGCCACAGGTCCCTCAGATTCCAGCTCTGAGGAGGAGGACGACGACGATGAAGATGAGGATGAGGAAGCAGGTCTGCTGTAGCTTTCAAACCTCCTTCTCCCCTCCCCCTCCATATCCTACTAAGGCCATGTTTACACGAGGACGCTTGCGGGTAAAAACTACCAAATATTTTATTGGAAGAGCCTTTCGTTTAGACGGTGACGGTGTTTTTGGGCCTGAAAACGCAAGAATCTGAAACCACCCTCCAGAGTGGAAAACTTGAATACGCTCCGCCGTAGCGTTTCCGTCTACACTGCCAAGACGCAAAACTCTGCTCAGATCTGCTCACGTTGCGTACGCGTTTACGTCACATACAGCGCCAGTGCAGGGAAACACTCTAACATGTTGGATTATTTCCATGCGTCGGACCGACAAGCTGCTCTGGCAGCTCTAATAATCTTACAGGAGTCTTTCCACGAAATGTACAGGATATGAACAGATAGTATTACGGAACAGAGAAGGATCTGTAATCATGTTTTGGTTTTCGCGGCACAGATAAGGAGGGTTCTACGCATGCGCTCAGACATGGCGGTGTCGTGTGATAGTGTATCACAGCACCACCTAGCCACCTGACATGCATACCTTATCGAAAACCACACACTTTTGGGTCACCGTATGCAGGCAGATTTCCCCCCCCAAAAACGCTTGTCTAAACGCGGAATAAAAAGTGAAGACGCGACACCACTTTTGCGTCTTCTGTTCAGACCGTCATCATGTAAACGTAGCCTTAGGCTGTTTTTGTTACCCATGACAGAATCCCCCCTTGGTAGTTGACTCTTAATTAGCATCTGATGTAACAATAGATGTGCTCGTCTTAGCCCTGTCCCGCTCCCCAGAGCAAGATGCTCTGAGTCCCGTTGGGGCTATCCTGTTCAGGGCTGGCATGTTGTTTCCAACTCCCAAAGCGCTATGCTGTAAATACCATTGTTCCCCGGTGATTTCTCTCGGTACCCAGTTCCTTTCACATCTCAGATTAAGTTTGTTTAAGCCCCAAGACTGTTTGTGTGTTTGTGTCTCCATAAAATGGGAGGTAAAAGGGGAAGAGATAAGTAGGTCCCTCATCTTTAACCCTGTCTCCCCGGCGTATATACGAATCCTACTGTGGCCACGCCAAGACCCGCCCTACTCTGTGATTGGCCGGCTTGCATGCAACTCAACTGGACGCTTTAGAACTCTACGGTACCCTCGCTGTGAGCCTTCGAGAGCGTCACAAAACCATCCTAACCCCAACCCTAACCCTAACCCCAACCATAGCAGCTAATATCAAGCCAGTAAAAGCGTGGTAGTCTATAGACAGTAGAATCAAAGATAGGGGCGACGTGTGATCAGAAATAGTGGCAGGCGTGTGTTTTCGGGATATTGGCGTGGCCATGGTAGGATTTGATAATTCTGCGTCCCCTTGTCCCTCCCAGATCATCCTGGACCCAGGTACCAATGGGATTAGCAGGATAGGATTGTACCATGACCCAGCCAATTCGCTCTGAGATGATTACGCTGCCTTAGTTCATTGAGTTATTGCTCTGTGTTTGCACCATCGTTTAAGCTTTTTATTCCACTAGGTCAAAGGTTATTTCTCGCCTGGCACACACTAGTTAGTTAGCCTCGTGCTAAATGCTTACATTAATCTACCGTCATTCTCGGTCAATGTGTTGTAAAACCTCATCTTCACAATGTAATTATTCAGGTCGTTCAAGTTCCTTCTTTTCTTTCCGTTTCGCCGTCCTCTCTGATGGACCATCTCTCTCGCTCCCTTAGGAGGCGATACGTCCTCCTCTACTACAGGCAGTGCCTCTCCTGTTCCCAACAACTTCGACTGCCTGGAGGGGGGCAGTTATCCAGGTACACTCACCACTGTTACATTCATATAAACTACTTATCATCATACTGTTACAGTTTCTCTACGCATAAATTCACATAATAAATATCAATTATTTCTTCTGTTGTTTCTCTCTTGGTTCCTCATCCAGACTCGATAGCCCCCTCCGGTGACATGCCCAATCACAGCCCCCCCTACAATAACTACGGTTACCCTGGCATGCAGCCAGCCTATCAGCAGGGCCCAGCCTCCCACGGTGACTCCTCCCCCTCCCATGATCTGTACGGGCAGCAGCAGCCCCAGCAATACGCTCAGGTGAGTCGACCCCCGCCCGGGGCGCTGGTGGAGCGCTCCGCAGAAGAGCTTGTGCCGTGAGAGAACACAATATCACATCACTCTAGCCGCCGTTGGATGACAGACTAGCGTTGTGTAGTTTCCTTTTTGTAATCTATATTTTGCATATCCTTCATTTCCTTGTTTACAAGGCTGACGAGCCCGCCTAATATATTATTGGCTGCCTGAAAAGGAGCGGCAGTGAAGACACCCACGGCGCTCAAAGTTGAGATAGTTTCCACCCTAAGCTCGTCTTTTGGAGCGATTAAAAAAAAAAAAGACACTTGCGCTGCGTGGACAAGGGCCCTTAGCTGAATATGGTATCTGTTCTGATGATCAGAGCGACGGGTCTATGTGTAAATCATGAAGGTATATATTGTCACGACCCCACTGGTATCTAGGGAAAACGGCTCTCTGTCTAGGCAGGAGTCGAGACACATAAGTGGTATAACCACAGCTGGCAGGCAACTAGCTTCCGGGGCACGTGTGTAGTGACTCACCTGGGATCCTGGTGAGCGCTGGTCCTTCTCTCTCTTGCTATGGAGATAGCCCAAGCGTTGGGGTGAACGGTAGCTGTCTCGTTCAGTTATGGTTTTACATACTTAGACCAACACTTGACAAACAAAGACGGTGAAGGGGCGGTCACGTTCCCCCGTTGGACTCCTTAGCTCTGGTGTGTAACGGCATATGGGTGAATGGCTTTACAAAGTCTTATCCTGCTGGGGTGTAACCACTGGCCACCATGCTGTGTATATCCCCCATCTTGGATCCGCCAGGTGACCACAATCAACCAATCAAGGGAGCCACTCCCACCGTTACCATGACCACCAGTTACCAACCAGCTTAACCTTACCCAACAGTAGGATCGTGACAATATGTATATGGTTTCACTACAAGCTTTGGGAAACCTCAAATTACTAAATGCCACTTGCAAAGCGTATATTAGTGATGTATTTTCCCCTGCTAATATGTTGTTTATCTTATTTATTACAATTAAATATAAAAATGCACTCTTTTCGCATGATACAAAGCATATATTGGTGTGTGTTCGTTTTTAGTGTGTACACCACGATAGTCCCTGACCTGGTTGGGTCCCTCTCGTCCCCTAGCCCTTCCCCAACATGTCCACGCTGTCGGCGGCCCTGGGCGGCCTCAGCGGCGTGCCGGAGCTGGAGCTGGAGGCTCTGATGCCGGTCAACCTGCTTCATGAGCGCTCCCTGCTTCCTGATCGGCCCCTGGAGGCCCCCGAGCCCAACCTCAGCCCGGACCTGAGGAAGGTCAACTGCAGCCCTCAGTGAGTACTGCCCCCTCCGCGGGACGGCCAGAGCCGTTTAGCAGCACGGTTCAAAGGCGATGGCTGACATTAGTCTGAAACATCCCTGACTTGATGTCCATGGGCTGTTTCTGACTACTACCAGGGCGTTACCATGTGTTCACTTACTAAATATGAAATGGACATTGTGTTACCTTAGTTTTTCTATTTTACACATACGTTGTAGTGCATTACATTGTACCCGATGACCTCCTGAAGGGTTCTTTAACCCTTGACCCTCCTCTCCACTCCCAGGACCTTCCGCTGCACGCTGAGCAGCATCCCCCAGACCCAGGCCCTGCTCAACAAGGCCCGCCTCCCCCTGGGTCTACTGCTCCACCCCTTCAGAGACCTGCAGGTAAGACCGGACCTGGACCTGGTCCCACCCCGTGCATCCCGGAGCCACAGGGGAGACCCAACCCATTACACCTAAGACTGGGTTCAGACTCTGGACACGTTATTAACCCCTGGGGGAAATTCATCATCGTCAATCCTTTATTTAACCAGGTGGAAGTTCATTGAGGTTAAAATCTCTTTTACAAGAATGACCTGGCCAAGAGGGTCGTTCTCTGAGTGTTCTGATGAAAAGTGCAATGTAAGGATAGAACAAAAAGTAAATATAAACGCATCAAGGTACAATGTAGACAAATGTATACAAATATGCATACCTAGTAAACAAGGGATTAAATATGATTCTCCAGAAAGTAAAAAAGAAAGACAATGTGCACCTGCACGAGTCTGCCAGTCAAAGTCGAACTGGTGCAGCGCACTGTGAGGTTTGCCCTGGAGCAACGGTCGGCAATCCTAGGCACGCGTGCCACCACCGGCACCTGGCAGCATAATCATTGGCACACTTGAGAAAAAAAACCAATGCATTGTTGTTTCTACCGATTATTATTTTTTTTGCACTTTATTCTGTTTTTTGCACTTTATTTTGCACTTTATGGGGGCATTTACTCCCAGTGCAAATATGTTTAAATGAGTTACTGAAAGCAGTGTTCTGAAATGGGATCAATTAATAGTATGTAGCCTAAACCTATGTTGTGAGTAATAGAGAAGAAGATATTTAAAATATTGTTGCAAGTGGCCTGTATGCATGGTTTTGCAAAGCTGTACATGTCTTAAAGATATGATTTGGTTGGTTCCAACATCCTCATATATCCTCGTATTTTACTTTTCTCACAGTGCAAATATGTTTTTTATTGAGTTTCTGAAAGTGGTGTTTTAAGATGGGACATATGTAATTATAATTTGTAATCCCATGTTGCAAATATAACAACAACAAAAAACATTATACAATTCCAGGTCTTCTGGAAATGGTTTTGTTCGCTGTGTCATAATGCAGCTTAATATTTAATATATTGTTGCTTAAGGCACACTCATTAACGAGAAAATGTCCTAGGGTTTGTTCTTTTCAAAGAAGACGGCTAAGACTATGTTCCCTGGAGTTCTACCAAATTGTCTGTATCTTTTATTTGAGGTGGAAAACTATTTAAACCACGAAAATACTAAATGCTGAATAAATATATATTGAGCAATGCGTTAAAACTGAATCTTAAAATCATGATTCGCATGACCTTTGCTCTCTCTCGCAGCAGTTGCCGGTGATCACGTCCAACACCATCGTGCGCTGCCGGTCGTGTCGGACGTACATCAATCCCTTTGTGTCGTTTCTGGACCAGCGGCGCTGGAAATGTAACCTTTGTTACCGGGTCAATGACGGTAAGACCAGGGTTATAGTGCCCCCTGTGGTCAGAGCGGTACCCCGGTAACCTTTGTTACCGGGTCAATGACGGTAAGACCAGGGTTATAGTGCCCCCTGTGGTCAGAGCGGTAACCCGGTAACCTTTGTTACCGGGTCAATGACGGTAAGACCAGGGTTATAGTGCCCCCTGTGGTCAGAGCGGTAACCCGGTAACCTTTGTTACCGGGTCAATGACGGTAAGACCAGGGTTATAGTGCCCCCTGTGGTCAGAGCGGTAACCCGGTAACCTTTGTTACCGGGTCAATGACGGTAAGACCAGGGTTATAGTGCCCCCTGTGGTCAGAGCGGTACCCCGGTAACCTTTGTTACCGGGTCAATGACGGTAAGACCAGGGTTATAGTGCCCCCTGTGGTCAGAGCGGTACCCCGGTAACCTTTGTTACCGGGTCAATGACGGTAAGACCAGGGTTATAGTGCCCCCTGTGGTCAGAGTGGTAACCCGGTAACCTTTGTTACCAGGTCAATGACGGTAAGACCAGGGTTATAGTGCCCCCTGTGGTCAGAGCGGTAACCCGGTAACCTTTGTTACCGGGTCAATGACGGTAAGACCAGGGTTATAGTGCCCCCTGTGGTCAGAGTGGTACCAAACATTTTGCACACCTCCGTCCTTTCGTATGCAAAATTAATTAGACAACTCTCAGGTGTTATGTTTTGGAGTGGTTGATTTTTAGCGTTTTTGCCCCATTCGCTTTCCATATTGATTATTAATATTGTAAATATTAATAATAAAAAATTCTGCAATGGATGATCTCTAAAGATAAACCTCCCTCTCCCTCTCTCCAGTCCCAGATGAGTTCATGTATAACCCGGTGACCAGGTCTTACGGTGAACCCCACAAGAGACCAGAGGTTCAGAACGCCACGGTGGAGTTCATCGCCTCTTCAGACTACATGGTTGGTACCCTCTCCTCTCCTGTCTCCTCTCCTCTCTTCTTCTCCTTTCTCGTCACCTCACTTTGCGCTCCTCTTTCCTCTTTCCTGTTCTCTTCACCGCTCCGATTCTGCTCTCTTTCCTCTCCTCTTTTTAATAGCTGTGTTGGAGTGATTGTGTCAAGGTGTAGGTTGTCCAGTAGATAGCATGTACGTATTGTGAACATCCAGTAAACATGCTTACATTTGTGCATTGGTTTTATTCCAAAGTGTTTGTGCATACACAGAGACATGCATTGGTTTAATCTGATTTCATGTTTTCATGTCTTTATGTGATTCTACGTGGTCAGATTTCATAAGATCTTAATGTGACCCGGTGTTGACACATAATTTGGTGCTACACACGTCGAAAATAGACATTTTCTAAAAATGTGGGACTTTTTCATAGATTACTATGTTGACGATCATGTCGGACAAATTTCCATTTAAGAAAATAAGCTAACGTTGAACTGGCTCTTCAACGTTACGTTATGTCACATTGCGTAAAGTCTGTTGTGTTTCGCTCGTTTAAGAGCACAACCAAGAAGGGAGGTCCACACAGACTGTTAAATGGCAGCTAAATGTATTTAATAACTCACTTTAAACAACTGAAAACAATAAATCTGTAGTACCGAGGTGTTTGAGTGATATGAAACAAAATGTTAGGCCAAACTACGACTAAACAACAAAAGCTAGAGGAACGGAACCCAAAGCCCAAACAAACCCAGTTGGGCCCCAGGCAGGCAGAAGCCTATCAGGTGGGAGAGAGCGAGCCCACATTGGACCCCTCAATGAGGTTGGAGGGGCCAGGCAGTCAGCTTCCCTGGAAGGAGAACAGAGGCCAGCAGAAGCAGGACTGCTCAGGGCCGTCACATCAGTTTCTTTGTGTGCACATCTAATGCGGTCAATCTTGTTTAATGTGTTCAGCCCAATGTGACGCTGCTCTGGTTCTGTGTGTCCCAGCTGCGCCCCCCCCAGCCTGCCGTCTACCTGTTTGTGCTGGACGTGTCTCACAACGCCGTGGAGGCCGGCTACCTCCAGCACTTCTGCGACTCCCTGCTCGACAACCTGGATAAGTGAGTGTCAAGTTTACGATCAGATAAGATGACAAGAGTAAAACTGCCGTATCAGAAGTGAAAAAGTGGTATCGGGACATCACTATGTAGAAGAGTTTCCTGTGACCTCGATCCAATAGCTTTGATTTTAACATTATAGATTCATCCATAGACTAGTCACTCAAATCAGTCTTTAGAATCATATCTAAAGTCTGAGGGCAGGCGAGCTCTCATCGTGGTTGGCAGAGTGTTTTGCTTACTTTTGCTTCGTGTCTGTGTAGACTCAATAACACAGTGTACACTTAAAGGTTGGGTATGGGATTTGCGAAACGCCAGCAGATTTTGAAAATACACAACTCAAATGGTCCTACCATTCCCAGTAGTTGGACGCGCAATCATGCACGAGCGCGAACACGAGAGCGAGCCAGGCCAGCTAGGTTGGAGTTTAGGGTTGTCTTCTAGTGCTAGGTCCAAATGTCGATCAGCTAGTTAGCTAGCTCCAGTAGCTACCGCAGGATAACAACAAACAGAAGCTTGCTCTGGGTCACGAGCTTTGAGTACGTGCACGAAGGGGTCACACGCGGGAAGCCGGGGAGGGGGGGGGGGAGGGGGAGGGGGAGGGGGAGGGGGAGTGCAGTACGACCGTTTGATTGACGTACTTACTGTCCGATGCCACTCGGTGGTTCTGGAAATCATTGGCTGGAGTTTTTCAAAGGACATTATTCCCAATATGTTTTAGGTGCGAGTTACATTTTTGTGTGTGTTTGGCGCCAGGTTGCCAGGAGACACGCGCATGCGGGTGGGCTTCCTGACGTTCGACAGCACGGTCCACTTCTACAACCTGCAGCTGGGGCTCTCCCAGCCCCAGATGCTGGTGGTCTCAGACATTGACGGTACGACCACATGACCTCAAAAATCGAACTTCAGATAAATAATGACCAACTCCAAATCTAGGTTAAAATCTTTGCTAGAAAACAAAGATAATTTGTCAAAGGTTTCAAATCACCCCTTGTAAGCCTGGCTGCTGCAGGAATAAACGTATTAAATCCACTTCTCAAAGCCTCAGCCACTCAAGGTTATTAGTTTCTCCTCGGTAGAAATCTCCTTAAATGTAACCAGGCGCAGCTAATTCGTTACTTTCTGGCCCAGGCGCTATGCTGTCTCCCCCTAGACGATCTGCCCTAACCTAGTAGCACTGCTTGATCCCATATTTCCTCTAACGCCAAACCTTCACCTCTACAACGCCAGGGGGCGTTGAACACCAGATGTCTGCTGCAGAACAAAAACAAAGTCAAAACTTATATTGAATTAAAGCCCTAAATCTCGGGCCTCTCCCAGAACCACAAATACCCTAAAAATCTCTTGTTTCCTATTTGTTATGGCCACTGTTATGCCTTCCTTCTCTGCGGCTGTTCCACCCACTATATTCGCAGTGAGGGAACTCGGATTGGACATGTGTTGATTTTGTCTATTTGTTTTTTAATGTTGCAGATATCTTCATTCCGTCTCACGACAGCCTGATGGTGAACCTGAAGGACAGCTTGGAGGTGCAGACTGCGGACAGAATCGACTTGTTTATGAGTCAATACATGCCGTATCAATTCGTTTTGTCAATCACGATCACTGCACCATACTGTCGCAACACGTATTAAGATGGGTGTTTTGTAATTAATGCAAGGTTATATGTTACGCCACAGAAACTTAACCAGGAACTACAACATTTTTGGATATGTGTTTCAATGGGGGGGACCATTTCTTTTTTGTTGGTCAGATTTTTCTCTCATGTCTGTCTTATCCATGTCCTTTATCCGTTATGTGCCTGATGTAAAATTACCCTAATTTGCCCAATCTTCACGGGTCTTTAGAGAGCGGTGGAAACACAGACAAACCTTTATGGCCCTTTAAAATATCTGGGACCAAAAGTTGTGGGTCATTTTGGTGAAAACGCGCTTCTACTTTATAAGTGTGTGCGCGCGGAGCGCATACACACTTATAAAGTATACTTATGTATACTTATGACAAGTATACATACTTGTCATAGTCGCTTATTTCATGCTTGCTTTGATGCATTACTCATAGCTCTCCTCATCCTTCCCCCCCCCTCCTCCTTTCTCTCCTCAACCTCTTCCTATTGGTCCTCATTTCCCCCTCTTCCTCCCCCCCCCCCCCCCAGCTGGTGAAGGACCTGCTGGGCGCCCTGCCCTCCATGTTCAGGGACAGCCGGGTGACCCACAGCGCGCTGGGCCCCGCCCTGCAGGCGGCCCACCAGCTCATGGCCCCCACGGGGGGGCGCATCTCCGTCTTCCAGACCCAGCTGCCCTCCCTCGGGGCCGGGCTGCTGCCGTCCAGAGAGGACCCCAACCAGCGCTCCTCCAGCAAGGTACCCCGACATAGGCCCCGTCCGCACGCCGTCCGTCAGACTACCCCACGTCGTGCAGCATTTGTTCGCACGCGAATGTGCCGGCAATTTTCCCAGTAACGTTGCGGCTTATACTGGGAAATAAGCGGAACGGGTTCGCTGGCGTTACGGTATCGGCCTTGCCCCTAGGCTGTTTGGATTTCTGGCATGTGTTGCATGAGTGAAAGGGGATGTAAACACGTACAGCCGCCAGCTTTTCACACTCTATACCCTTTGCTCTCCAGTGTCAAGATACAGATAGTTGGCTGAGCGTAGTTTAGAGGGTTAAGATGCTGCGTTCACCTCAGTGTCTTACCTCTGTGTGTTCAGGGGGTTCAGCACCTCGGACCAGCTACTGACTTCTATAAGAAGTTGGCCCTGGACTGCTCCGGGCAGCAGATCGCCGTGGACCTCTTCCTGCTCAGCTCCCAGTACGCTGACCTGGCCACCCTTGGTGAGACGCACGCGCACACACACACCGTGTATCTCTTACCGTCTCAACGTGTGTTCTTACTGTCTTAAGGGTGCATCGTCAGACGCACTACGAGTACTGCTTCATTCTGCGTGCTTAGCTTTGGTCTGAACTATTCTGAATACGATTTAGGAGCCTCCTTATGTATTATGGCAAGAACTACGACTCAATGGGTCTTGGAGCCTCCAGACAATATTTTAGAAAGTAATTTCCGGTTAACGCCGAGCGACGCAATCGGCCTGTAGGAGGCGCTGTCATCTGAAGGGCTGCCTTTTTTTTTTCCTAACTTTTATTATCAATAAGTAGTTTACAAGTTTCTTAAACGTGCTTAAAAGAGTCTTATAAGCTCATGATAAACATGTTTACTATGTTATTAATACTTATAGATAGTCTTAACAAAAAGCAATGTTAATAAGCATATAACGTTCTTATTACCTATTAACGAAGGTTTAATACAAGGACCTTAATAAAGGCGTTACCCCTTGTTATGAACTCTTTTCTATCTTTTATAACTGGAATGGGCTGAAAGCAGCCTTAACTTTAACTAAACCATGTCCTAATGTTATCTCCTCTTCTCTTGCCCTCCGCAGCCTGCGTGTCCAAGTACTCGGCGGGCAGTATCTTCTACTACCCGTCCTACCACCACGTGCACAACCCCGCCCAGCGGGACAAGTTCAGGAAGGACCTGGAGCGCTACCTCAGCCGCAAGATCGGCTTCGAGGCCGTCATGAGGATACGCTGCACCAAAGGTACCCGGGGTCAGGGGTCAAGTCATGAGGATACGCTGCACCAAAGGTACCCGGGGTCAGGGGTCAAGGGGTGAAAGGTCAGAGGCCGTCATGAGGATACGCTGCACCAAAGGTACCCGGGGTCAGGGGTCAAGGGGTGAAAGGTCAGAGGCCGTCATGAGGATACGCTGCACCAAAGGTACCCGGGGTCAGGGGTCAAGGGGTGAAAGGTCAGAGGCCGTCATGAGGATACGCTGCACCAAAGGTACCCGGGGTCAGGGGTCAAGGGGTGAAAGGTCAGAGGCCGTCATGAGGATACGCTGCACCAAAGGTACCCGGGGTCAGGGGTCAAGGGGTGAAAGGTCGGAGGCTTCGAGGCCGTCATGAGGATACGCTGCACCAAAGGTACCCGGGGTCAGGGGTCAAGATCGGCTTCGAGGCCGTCATGAGGATACGCTGCACCAAAGGTACCCAGGGTCAGGGGTCAAGGGGTGAAAGGTCGGAGGCGGGTAGTTTGGATTCAGTGTATTTTTTTAAACAAATAAAGCCTGTTTATCTTTCTGTCTGACGCTGCCTATTGATTATGTATTGAGGCATTGAAAAGCTGTTGCTTGGCTAACCTGCTTTGAAAATGCAAATCCCCTCGGAACGGTCATGGGCTGGGCCGTAGATTGGAAGGCAACGCCATACGCTTCTCTACCACATTATGCCCTGGGAATAAACCGATTCCCTTAGATGTGCAACGTGTACGGTTATTTGTTTGAAACATAAGAAATCGTTATTTTAAAGACGTCTATGTATAGTGTTGCAGATACATTTGTCTAAATTAGATAAATATATGATCCTTCCGCAACACCTCACATTAGCTGTGGGACTTACTCGAGATCAAAGGCACAGCCCCAGGTTTCATTGTCCTCAGTCTCCCCATTATTAGTCTCCCCAGGTTTAACCTTTATTATAGTCTCCCGATGTTTCATTGTTATTGAAACTATTATAGGTTAGTTTACCAGCGTTTACCGGCTGGTTTGCCAGCGTTCACCGGCTGGCTTCTCAGTGTTTTTACAGTTATGAGCGCCCGCCAGGAACACCTTGATGTCAATATCTAGATGAAATTTAAAGCAACATAGCACTGCAGTGGTGTTTAATTAAAATAAGCCTCAATAAAAAAAAAATATTTAGTGTGAAAATCTTTTTTTTGTAATTTGAAAGATTTGGACAATCAACAGATATGTCCAACACTCTGTATTACATTTATTTTGCTGATCCTTTTGTCCAAAGCAACTTTGAATGCTTACAAGTGCATTAAATCATAAAAATAAAACCCAGAAAGTGCTAGAATCATGCAAGTATATAACATTTATAAATTAGGCAATCTGCTATATTCAGTCATTTCATTTCACGGGCCAAGATGCATTCTGAACAGATGAGGTTTCAGACTGGAGGCTGTGAAGGGTTTCAGCGATTACAGTGATCTGACGTTGCAAAGTAAAGACCCAAACAGCCTTCCTAGTGTGTTCTGTGGTGTCCACCTGCTGAGAAGGAGTGTGCTTCCTAGCAAAGCCATCAGGCTGCATCCCTTCTGTCGATAGATCGTCATACGTCTTGCGTTTCAAAATGTCTCCAATCAATGTAACTTTAAAACTGTAGATAAGAAGTATAATGTGTAAATTGTGGGGACGGCATAGCGGAAACATCTAATAGTCTGGATGGATTTCCGCTAGTTTAAATTCTCAGTTGGGGATAGGCCTATTGTTTATGTGACTGAATGTACCAGATTAAAATAGATCATTAGTTTGTGCCTAAACGCACAGGTTTAAAAGCTCTCGTCGACCTCTAACAACCGTTCTCCTCCTCAGGCTTGTCCATCCACACGTTCCACGGGAACTTCTTCGTGCGCTCCACAGACCTGCTCTCCCTGGCCAACGTGAACCCGGACTCTGCCTTCGCCGTCCAGATGTCCATCGACGACTCCCTGGTCGACTCCTCGCTGGCCTGCTTCCAGGCTGCCCTGCTGTACACCTCCAGCAAAGGTACACCACCGACACACCATGTTAGATACACACGTTTAGATACACATACCCAGGCTGCCCTGCTGTACACCTCCAGCAAAGGTACACCACCAACGATTATTCGTTCCCGAGGGTCAAAGCCGATTTTGAACATTTGGACCGGTAACCTTTTTTCCCATTCAAATAAACAAGAATTAACTGACGGTACTAACGAGGTGCCCATTATGAGGAATTAATGGACGACGATAACGGTTGCCTCCACGAAGTCCATTGATTCCTGATAATGGTCACCTTGAAGGGCATTATCCCGCTTAAACCATTGTCACTTACCAAAGAAAATAAATTAAGACCATTCATTTATATTTTCAAGTTCTTCACAAGCCATAACTTAGTTACCCTGGTAACGCCTGAGGGTTTGACTGATACCTGGAACAATCACTACCCTCCCGTAAGGTTCTTATGCAACGGAAACGTTGTTCACTCCTCCAGTAAATAGGACGGACCATAGCTACGACTTGGCAACGGGAGGTATT
The DNA here is from genome assembly GCF_026213295.1 of Gadus chalcogrammus. Taxonomy (NCBI): domain Eukaryota; kingdom Metazoa; phylum Chordata; class Actinopteri; order Gadiformes; family Gadidae; genus Gadus; species Gadus chalcogrammus. Next base: position 1,556,585 of record NC_079421.1, read on the forward strand.
CTAGTCCGCTCAGCTATGAGCCAGAGAACTAACGTTATGTGTAATTCGTCCCAGCCTTTATTCCATAGATACTCTAGGGTCTATAGCATGTAACCGCGTTGTCTGATTACAGTTTAATTAATTTTTCACAATTTACCTGCTCTCGTTTTGAAGGCTGAACAGACAATTTGACTGGAACTTCTTAGCAGATAGTTTTTTTTTTGTGATTTCTTGCCGATGATCCATGGCTGCCTTTGTGAATGTTGGCACACATCGAATAATCAATTATCCGTTCATACCACCCACTGATTATTCAACCATGACAAATTGAGTTATTCAAATCCCTAACGCCCATAGATGCATACACAAATATACAGATACATACACCAATGTACGCATACTAAATGCATTCATTTCATTCATTTATTAATGAATTCATTAATTATTTAACACAACCACATAAATTAAAACTCATGCGTGTACAAACTGCAAACCAATGTGATTCTCCCCCTACTGTGTGCAGGAAAGAGGCGAATCCGGGTGCACACTCTGTGTCTGCCAGTAGTCAGCCAGCTGAGTGACGTCTTCGCTGGGGCTGATGTCCAGGCCATAACCTGCCTGCTGGCCAACATGGGTCAGTCACACCACCACTGCCCCAAAGGCCAAAGAAGATGGCAAATGTTGCTTCATTTTAATAACTACGTTTTAATGGAATTGGTTGTGACAGTCTGTGAAACTGAATGATTCAATTGATTATTTACAGACGCCTGGAACATAGTTAACATTTTCATTGGAGCATTTGTTATCCTCCGTTTTAAAAATCGATGTTTTGACGTGGTTATTTCTATACCATCTGAAATTCACGTAGTTAGTATTTGTTTGCTCATTGATACGAATCATTAGGCAGTCCGTTCTTATTCTATCTAAGGGCCCTTTACCCTTCAAAGACATGAGCATCAAATATATCAATATTTGCAACTCCTAAGCCAGCAATGTCTCCCAACCCAAAGGCTATTTCATAATCTGTACTAAACTATACCTTTAACCCTGGTCTTGACGGTGTTCTGGCGTCATTGTCTTCCTCCAGCCATCGACCGCTCGGTGTCGTCCAGTCTGGGGGACGCCCGCGACGCCCTGCTCAACGCGGTGGTGGACGGCCTGGGCGTGTACCGCAACACGGTGTCCACCCTGCAGCAGCACGGGCTCATCGCCCCCGACAACCTGCGCCTCTTCCCCCTCTACATCCTGGCCCTGCTCAAACAGGTGCTGATGCTGCACGGGCCGTTTAGATATATATCTGCACACAATAAGCCACAATGTATTTATTTTTAGACATTTGTACCTCTTAAGCCAATGAACCGCACCCTAAACTTAACCACACACTCACAAAGTACACCACACCCATAACTGGAAACTCGCACATATTTATGTTTCAGTCATACGGTCTATAAGCCGCGTTGTCCATACGTGTGTATTCAGTTCCTTTACTCAGGGTGTGTCTGTGTTTTCTAACGGCAGACTCGTTTTTCTTCACTGCTGTGGATTCAGTAAAACACACTTCTGCCTTTTTGAAACAGCTGCCGTTAAAAGCTGCCGTTATGAGAGAGAGAGAGGGAGGGAGAGAGAGAGGGGGATGGAGGAGGGAGGGAGAGGGAGAGAGGGGGAGAGGGAGAGAGAGGAGGGGGGGGGGAAGAGAGAGCGAGTGGGGGAGGGACGGAGCGAGAGAGAGGGGGGGGGGGGGGGGAGAGAGAAGGGGAGAGAGAGAGGGAGGGGGGGAGGGAGGGAGAGAGGGAGGGGGAGAGAGGGAGGGAGAGAGAGAGAGAGGGAGGGGGGAGAGAGAGAGGGAGAGGGAGAGAGGGGGAGAGAGAGAGAGAGACTGAGTCTGTGTCTGCCAACAGAAAGCGCTGCGGACTGGCACCAGCACGCGTCTGGACGAGCGCGTCTTCGCCATGTGTGAGTTCAAGACCCAGCCGCTGCAGCAGATGATGCGCATGGTTTACCCCGACATGTACCGCATGGACACCATCTCTGACCAGGTACCGCCCGCCCTCCACACCCCCACCGCCGCAGACCCCTACGATTAATGCACAATAAAGGTTATTATAGTGATTGTAGCTTAGGAGATCTAGGGGGGGTTTGGTTTCAGTTCGCTCCCTGATGTCCTCGTCTACCTCTAGGCGTCGGTGAGCAGCCCCCCCAACCCCACCGGCTCCTTAGCGCCACCGTCTGGGCGCTCGCCGTCAGCCCCCGCTGTTCAGACGGGAGCTAGACGGTGAACAGTGTCAGCCTGGTGGTGCTCAGGGGTTAACGCCGCTGTTCCCCCTCCCTCTCTGCAGGGGTCCCTGCACCTCAACGACACGGTGGTCCCCCAGCCCCGCCTGCTCCACCTCTCAGCGGAGAGGCTGAGCCGAGACGGAGCCTTCCTATTGGACTGTGGCAGCGTAAGACCCCCCCCCCCCTCCCACCAACGGATGTCAAAGCAACGCCAAACCCAAAAACTGTTTTTCTGATGTTTTTTTTGTTTAAAGTGATGGAGTGGGTAATGTAGTGTAGCTTAGATCGATCTGGTTCCATATCTCGACTTTAAAGTCAATTGAAAGCAGGATAAGATGTATATAGTGACTCAAATTGCCCGTTAGAGGTTACCTGTGACCTGTTATTAGCAGCTTTGGAATCCCAGGTTAGACTGACCATAACATCATCAGGCTCCAAAGGATTCGGCCTAAGTTGATGGCTCAACCCGGGTGATGGGGCATTCTGTAGCACATGCCTTCATTCTGACGCTCCCTCTCTTGTCTCTGCAGGTGTTGTACCTTTGGGTCGGGAAGTGTGTGAATGAGATATTCATCAGAGATGTCCTGGGGTGTCCCAACTATGCCTCCATACCTCCTAATATGGTGAGTACCCCTAAACTTTGACCTCTCTGGGCCTCTATAACGCCTCCGCCTCTACATCTCTCCTCCTCCTTCTCCACCCTGCCTCCTCTTCCCCACCCTAACCCCCCCCTCTCCCTCCCCCCTAACCGTGGTGGGAAAGTAAGAAGGTCATACATAGTAACAACATATCTGGGTCGACGGGCTGGGAACCTAAACCTCCTCCGTAGTCCCCATGCCAGCCCTGGTGCCTGTTCCTCCTTCGACCGCAGAGCCCAGAGCCTGGCTCCGGATGAGTTTCCTCCAGGGATCCCGACCTCTTGGTCTAGCAATAAGTAGGATACGGTTAGCGCTGTCCTCCTTCATCCTACTGAGACAGCGTTTAGGGACTGTAATCCCTTCCTGTCAGACCAAGAGACGATACTTGTACATTTCTAAATTAATTAAAGTCTTGATTCATTTAGAGGTACTAAAAAGGTAACCTTTCAGCATAGCTTTCTTGTAATTACCTAATTTATAGCTTTCTTATAATCACTTACTTGTCCATTTTCAGTTTAAGTTGTGTTAATTCCTTTGTAAAGCTCTCTGTCGGTACTATTTTGCACGCCAAGTGCTGTGTGAATAAAGTTAGTTTCTCCTGAATCTCAGACGGACATCCCGGAGCTGGAGACCAAGCTCTCGGAGAGGGTGAGAGCGTTCCTCGATTGGCTTCAGGACAACCGGGCGTTCAGCTGCCTGTTCTACGTCGTCAGGTGAGACCCGCGTGCCCCTCGACATCGCTCCTCTACGCTGCAAGGTTCTCTGTGGTCATCAATCATACGCTTTATCCGGAACGACTTACACTTTGCCTCTTGCTGAAAGAGGTGTTGGACGGTGCACGTGGGAGTGGGACCCAGAACCTTCTAGGCTAGGAGTCCCTCGAGCAGCTCGGTTGGCTTTCCTGTCTGTGGGGGCTGTTTTATTTGGGAGTGAGTCACAAATGTCGGTCCGCTCTGTCTGAAATGTAATGAACTGTAAAACAAAACCTGACGTCCCCAACCGATCTGTTTTGTCAGAAAAAAACCCACGGATCGTTTTGACTTCGTCCACTGCTGCCAGTGATATCAATAGATGTTTGGATAATCTAGTTTAGGGACGATAATCCCTTCCTGTCAGACCAAGAGACCATACTTTTACATTTCTAAATTAATTAAAGTCTTGATTAATTTAGAGTTACTAAAAAGGTAAACTTTTAGCATAGCTTTCTTGTAATTACCTAATTTATAGCTTAGATAATATACAAATGTACCCAAATCCTTAGGTGATAATTGGTCTGTTCATATACCTGGGGAGCTTTTACAATACAAAGAATTTGTAATTGCTTTGGATGAAGGCACATATAGAACCAAATGACGACAGGACAACCCACTTGAGGTCCCGACCCAAAGCTAGAGAGAGAGAAAACACAGCCCAGCCTTTGTGGAGCACTGGTGTACAGACGGGGAGCTAAGTGCCCCCAATTAGCGTTTAGCTGCCAGGACGTGGAATGTGAAAATCTGCAGTCGGGTCGCGTGACATTGTTAGGATGGACTCGGTTTGACGGATGGTGACCGCATTTCAACTGCTGTTGTTGTTATTGTACAACAATACCGCAATCTGCACTGCAGGGCTGCAGACTTTCATTCTGACAGTCTCAGGATTTACTAACGTTGACTAGCATGCTAGCAGTGTAATATTATGGCTGCCTGGTGTGTAGCTAATCTGGATTAAAATTGCAGCAAATAGCAGGACATTTTTGATAAATAATATGCTAATACTTAGAACCATCTATTGGTTAACTTGGTACATTACGGAATGGGGATAATTTGTCTAGACCAACGGCTGTCAAGGCGGGGTACCCTTTCCCCCGCGGGGTACGTGGATTGATCTCGGGGGTTCGCTAAATGAATCAGCGATTACCTTCCCAGACAGGGCTGTGGCTGACTGAAGGCTCAGTACCCAAAAATAAAAGTATGCAATCCGGTGTAACAGCACTCGGTCTAGATCTACGCGGCTTGCTCTTGGTCATTGATAAACAAAACCAAGCTAATTATTTTCCCGATACATGTGTACTGTGGCACACCCCCAGGACGGGCGATGCTCACGTGGCGAAACCGGATAATTAACAAGCTCCAGAACCAAAAGGAAAGAAAGCCACAAGCTTTTATTAATAGGCTCGGGAAGTGGTGGCGCTCAAATAAAGTTGAAACGGTATGAAGGTAAATCCTCCCCGGAAAAGGGTCCAGACGATAAAGCCAACCTCCTCTTGATGAGGGGGCAAAAAGAAACCCGAGCGAGTGGATACCCCCGTCGTCTCCTACTACGTACTCCTGTCCTCCAACGTCGTCGGTCGAGGCCAGCGTGCTCTCCGTAGGGTTCCCTGTTGTGGCACAGGCCTTCAGCAGCGTGCTGTTGCCTTTTAACCGCCCTCGTTATCCAAATGAGGAGCAGCTGGAACAGGAACCTCGCCGCTTGGTGGCAGAGGAAGACGACCATGTATGGGCATGGCCAGCGATAGCGATTAGGAATGTACCAGCCTTCAATAACTGAACCCTATTGTTCTGGGGGCCGGACGCCACAGTACGTAACGCGTGTTCGCTTTTGTTTATGCAGCAGAATTAAGAACAAAAACTTGTTTGTGAGCTATCCATGTACCTGGGGGATCTCGGTAGGATGTAAATTGTCACGGGGAGTATATGATGGTACGAAGTTTGGGAACCATTGGTTCAGACCGACCATGTTGCCATGATGAATGAGACCAATCTGAGCTAATCTCCCTGTAATGCCTGGCGTGTTTGTGTCTCTTTAGGGAGGACGCCTCTGCTAAGTTAGACTTCTTCCAGAACATGGTCGAGGACCGCTCGGAGATGGGCCTATCATACCACGAGTTCCTCCAGAATCTCCTGCAGCAGATGTCCAAGTAGGTCCTCCTGGTGAAGACAGGAAGTCCCGGCCCCCTGGAACAGGACGAAGAATGTGATCAAGATTTTGCCCCCTCCTTGGGACCACAGAGAGACGGAACAGGCAGCCATGCATACCGACGTTACAACCCTGGCCAATAATGCTGTCGGCGGGTGGCATCGAAACACTGTGGGTTACCCCTTTTGAGGATCACAAATGGATGGATAATGTCCTCTGCTTTAAGTGGTCAGCAAGGAGGTGGCATGACGATGCTGAAGAGGGAAACGTAGAACACCAGGCAAGGAACCAGTACGCCTGGCCCAGAACGGATTGGATCTAGTTAGATCCGATTGTTTCCTAGGCGCAGTGTCAAAACTCCTCCACCAGTTTGCTGTTTCTCAGCTATCGTTAGCCTCATGTAGCTATTCACGCTAATCCCGGCAGTAACCGGGAGAGCCAAGCAACAAGAAATGCCATTCCCAACAATTTGAGTTTTGTTTTGTTTTGTTGAGCCTCCCTTGTAGCTAGAACTGTTCACCTTTTTATTTGTAAGTACTTTTTTCCTCCTTTTCCTTGTTTGAATTTGTTGTTTTGAATACACTGGAGAATTAAAGTTAGCATTCCTTCTACAGTAATATTTTTAGCATGTGCTTTTAAGAACAACCCCCGTTTATGTAACTGTTTTTATTTGCTGCTAGCATGACGTTGACACACGGCTGCTAAGCTAACTTTTTATTGGGATCAATCTGCTTTTCCCGCGACCTTCAGTCAACCTTCGTTTGTTTTGTCTTTTGTTTATTTTTCCAGGCGCTACATAAAGAAGCCAACTTTGTAACTATTGAAAAGGAACTTTTATGTGAGATAATTTATGAAATAAGCTTAATAAATAAAAGAGAGAAATTAATTACTTGACGGATTCATTCATTGATGCCCTAATTGGCCGTATACAAAATTATAAACTTCTTTTCTATATTTTTGTTGATTTGTAATTTAAACTTATTGAGTCTGCAGTGGGAACATTTCTTGTTAAGTGAAGTGCTCTCCTGTTACCATCACCTTATCGTGGTGGAGAGGTTTGCGTGTTCCTGTGAACGTAAGGGCTGTGTTGCCTGGAGTGGTGTCAGGTGAGGGGCCAGACTCAGAATGGTTCACCAAGACCCCAATGAAAAATCAAGAAAGAGAAATAGTCCCTGAAATATGGACCAGATTTTCGCTCTTCAAGGATCCTGGAGGGAGCCTTGGAGAACGCCGATCAGGTCTGCAGGTGTTTTGTGGATCTTGAGGGCCATCCAATCTCTGTACTCCCAAAGCAAGAGCTGTGTTCGTGTTCTCCGCAACGCAAGTCCGTTTGGTTCCCGGTGGGTGTTGGCCTGTTGCTTTGTCACCTATCCTGTTTGTAATATTCATGGGCAGGAATTCGAGGCGTAGTCGTCATGGTGGGGGGGGGGGGGGTTTGCAGTCCGCTGGTCGGAGGATCTCATCACTGCTTCTTGCAGATGATGTGGTCATGATGGCAGCAGCCGGGTGCGAAGCGGCTGGGATGAGGATCGGCACGGTTAACTCCGAGGCCATTACTCTTAGCAGGAAACCAGTGGATTGCCTACTCCGGGTAGGAAATGAGTCCTTAGGCCAAGTGAAGGAGTTCAAGTACCTCGGGGGGGGGGGGGAGGAGACCCGGGGAAGACCCAGGACTAGGTGGAGAGATTAGTATCTTAATACTGGCCGGAGCACGCTTCGGGATCCCCCCGTCAGAGCTGGTCAATGTTTCCCGGAAGAAGGGAAGTCTGGGGACCCCCGGCTTGAGCTGCTGCCCCCGCGAGGAGGAGGAGGAGGAGGAGGAGGAGGAGGAGGGTTACATTAGCACATTCCTGACATTTTTGCAGATATTAGGCCCATGTTTGTGGGATGTCTTGGGTTTATTTTAGTCATATTTGGGATTTGTTGTCAAGCCTATTTGTTTTGCTGCATTACATTTTAGAAGCAATGGAATTTCAAGTTCGAGTTTTTCCAAATTCAACTTTACAAGCTGGAAAAAGGGTTGGGTTTGCAAATAAAGTGAAGTCATACATGAACATTAATGGCATGACACATGTCCGGTGCATAGTTGTCTCAACCTCATTCCCTGTCACTTAAATACCTCTGACCTTTCAGTATGGCTTTATGCATGTAGTTCTCCCACTTGAGTTATTTAAAGGAGTAGCCATTTTACTCTGCACTGAGGTGTGCAGTCTTTAAACATATTGCCACGCTACCGTGCTAGGGCTATTCTCCATAAGTAGCTTCTACTCCCAGTGCGAATAGATTCATGGGTAGCCTGAGCCTAGACTAACTTCTACTGGCCTGGGCCTGAATAATCCTCTGGTAATCTTAGCCTAGACTAGCCCCTGGTATCCTTGGCCTATACTAGCTTCTAGTCACCTGCACTAGTTTGCTTTGACTAGCTTCACGTTGCCTTTGCCTAGACAAGCCTACAGTAGCCTCTACTAGTCTGGGCACAGACTAGTCTCTGGTAGCACGTGCCTAGTTTAGTCTCTGGTAGCCTCGCCCTCAACAAGCCTGGGCCTAGAGTAGCAGCTTGTTGTCTGCTCTTTATAGTAAAGGTTGAGGTGAATCGATCGTTGGCTATGCTGGTGTAGTGGGGTGTGGATGTGGGATTCGTTCTGTGAACTTTTGCACACTTTCAACATATCCAAAATTGTGTGTACAGAAGTATGCAAGATGTTCTCCAATGGTCTCTCTCTCTCTCTCTCTCTCTCTCTCTCTCTCTCTCTCTCTCTCTCTCTCTCTCTCTCTCTCTCTCTCTCTCTCTCTCTCTCTCTCTCTCTCTCTCTCTCTCTCTCTCTCTCTCTCTCTCCGGCTGTGAGTATCTTTACTATTTTATTCATTTAGCCGATGCTTTAATCCAAGGTGACTTGCATTGCTTTTTTAATTAAAATGTAATTTAGAAGGTACTGGTAGGTGGCATCAGGTAGACCGCATTGGCATTCATACCAATACCTTTTGGCTGGGATTCGAACACCATAGCCACTATTCAGTCAGTCTCTCGCATAAAGCATATATACAGTCTGCTGCAATACCGCTAGGGGATATATATATGCTGCACCCTCCAAACTGTGTAAGGCTATATATCATTTGGTTGACCTTCCACTCCTCTGATCATCGACATGCAGAGATTGGTCTACAGTGCTGCCTGAGCAAGTTAGTAAAGTACAGCTGGCCAGAGTGCAGAGTGGCCAATAGGTATCAGAATGACAAGGTTAACAGAATTTAGCAGAATGTTACCAGACCCCACACACACGCTCCTCAATACAAACCCACCTTAACTCATACCCCAATGCATGCACACACTGGACTAACACACAAACACAACTTACTGATCTCACAATCTCACACTCACCTCAATAGACTATGAAACACACACACACACACACAACCTGATTTTTCCGATTTTTGTAGCAGAACTGAAACTAACCGCGTCCCTTGCACCCAGTCTCGCACCAGAATGTAGTATAACATGTGACATGCCTACGTTTTTTGGGCTAATTCTTTTCAATGGGTCCGCGTCCTTGTCATGTGACTGTCAAGGTTGCTATCGTGGTTGCTATGGGTTTACATTTCGTCCTGTGTAGCACGAAAAAAGACTGACAATCATGCTCTGGGACACGATTCAATCGAGTCATTTTCATGAGCATGAGATTGCGTGATAATACCGGGTTGAAATTTTTTATGTATCATAGAAATCTTATATTTCTAAATATTATATTTAGTTGGTGAAGCGCTGCCTTCAAGCTTGCTAGGCTAACAGCATAGCGCTACAGGCTAGCAAAGAACTATACTGCAGTAGAGAAAATTCTTTGTTTCAGTAGTCCTTGTTCTCTCTATATAGTATACATTCCATGATAATAAAAAAATACATACCAAAACTTTTTTTGAACCCCTGCGATTGATATCCTACAGATTTTTGGGGTTGACAGTGAAAACAGAGGAATAATTACTCTTGTAGTTGGTGAAGGGAAAGAATCTAGCTCCCTGCCAGAAAAGGAACTTGTGTTTCCCCTTTCTGGGATCAGACTAAACCAGCCCAGATTCAGAAACCTCTAACCCCGCTACAAAAGCGCCAGACGAGGCTCGGTTTCATGTGGTTGTGGTGTTATGACTTCCTAAAGCAGACCCCTATCCTCTTCCAGGAACTTTAATTACGCATTGGGGTTCAAACCTCAGTGTCTGGTTTAAAACCCTACTCTACCTCACATATCCATGGTGAATAGCTCTCCTTTCTATTTCTTTTTTTCTGTGTTACCGCAAACGTAAATCTCACTTAACACAATGCATGAATACATCAGGCTGTTTTGTTCCCTCATGTGCGCTTTCTGTGGTTGTCTTTGCATGCCTCCGTCATGCAAGGCATGGAGAGACACAGTGTGTTGCTTTCTGTAAATACGTTTGCCATCCGACCCACCCACTCCTGTTTTCAACCGTCAGAGGGAGAGAATGTGTGTGTGTGTGTGTGTGTGTGTGTGTGTGTGTGTGTGTGTGTGTGTGTGTGTGTGTGTGTGTGTGTGTGTGTGTGTGTGTGTGTGTGTGTGTGTGTGTGTGTGTGTGTGTGTGTCGGGCGCCTCTCTTCCAGCCTCTGCAACACTGAAGTTAAAACACATGTGGAGCCACTTCAAATGGGAGGGAAAATGAAGTGTTGCCATTGGCTGAACAGCTGGTAAACAGACTGCAGGCAATGAGCCTATTGGCTAACTCCCATGGCTGCGCGGTAGTCAGTCTGTTATTGTATTATCCTGTGGGTTTTAAAGTAGGCTGTTTAATTGAGCTCTTACACTGCATATTTCCTTGTTCTCTCATAGCCTCATCGGTTTTAAAGATTAAGTTGGAAATTATTCTTATAACATAAAGGGATATACAGTTAACACATGTTTGTAAGGCAAGCCATTGATTTCATCCAACATGACACGTAAACATCCAACAAATAAATCAGTTAAAGTCAGTTGATTGTTTTTGACGCCGCTGAGGGAAGACAAAGCCCGGCTTTCATAGGTCTGGTTTATGGAGTCCAGCGGAGCTTCCTGCTCCTTTAACGGCTGTCTGTCAAAACAGTGGTGGCGTTTCAGCAAGGACTGTTGTGATAGGCCCGCGGCTCGCTCCCTCCTGTAAGAGGTCTCTGTTCCGAGTACATCCCTTCTGGAGCGGATGCCATTGTTTGACGTCATACGGATGCAAAAGGACGGTTACTTAACGCTTCCTTCCTTTCCTACTACCCACAACAGAACTCCTCAAATTCTTGTGATTGGTGGGGTCCTTGAAGTATTTCTGGAAATAGACATTAGCTCTCAGTCTAGACTTCCGTAGCTGGCCAAAGTACACGTTTTAGCATTTCCTGTTCAAGGAAATACACCAAAGCCATTTACTAATACAAGCTGAACTAGCAGAGTGGGGCTATTCATGTGGGAATCTGAATGCATTCACTTCCCACATCCAGAAAGTAAATTGCTGGATGGGGGAGTGATTGCATACATCCCCAAGCTAGTTTGTAGAGCTAGGACTAGCACTGGGTGGCCAAGGCCCATAGCTCAGTGTTAGCAGCGGTCTCTGACCAGGGAGACTTTAGGAGTGACGCTCAGCGGGTTTGTGCTTCTAGCATCTCAAATCCTTCATTTCAGCTCCGAGACAGCCAGGACGAGAAGCTTACTTCAACAGACAGGGTTCCATCACAAAGGGCAGGACAGCCTTGTGCCTTGGGTGTTCGACTCCCAGCCATGAGGTTCTTGGTTTCATTCCCCAGATTCTGAGTCTAACCTTTAAATGGGAATCGAGACTTCAGTCTGGCTCAGGCATATGCAAGTTCAGCAAACGTTCTCCAAACAGGGCTGTAGTCATCCAGTTCCAGCATGGAAGGGGTTCAATCTATTTTTTTAAATATATATTTTTTAGCAATTGTCCCAAGATTAAACAACACGTAATTACATCGCAGATCAGACGATTAATGGCAAATGATCATAGGCTTCATTGATAAATGATAAATATTGATCCCAGGGGGGAATTTAAGGCACGACATGCATGCATCCATGGTTGAGAAGGAATTGGGGGAAAGGAACTTTGGCCTTGACTTCCTGATGTCCTGATCGTACCGCGACATGGAGGAGAAAGAGATCTCCCAGAGGGAACACGGATGATGTTATAAATCCTAAACGACCGCGTTGGTTTCCCTGACGTCTCGGTACTTCCACAACAAGTAGAGACTGGCCATGGTTGAGGATGAATCAGCAGAACAGAAACATGGCGGTCACAAGGGGAAGCCTCTTTCGGACTCAGGCGATCATTTATAACAGAATCGTGGACACAACAAAATAGCATTTCTGTAAATATTGGTAAGATAATGATACTTAATTGGAAAAAAAATCATCTCGCACAATTTTGTATCACATTATAATATGGGCTATTTTTTCGTTCCTTGAATTTCAAGTTAATGCTGGGCACTTCTGATAGGGTGGGCCAGCTGTCAATCATAGTAGCACTGGCCCACGTTGGCCCTTATGTGGCTACGCACCTGTTCTAAAGTTAATAATATCAAGCTCGCCATCTTGAAACACACTTGACAACATTGTAGAATAACAAAGCAACAAGTTTTTTGATATATATTTTTTATAATAGAAGTCCCATTCTCTGACACTTGCACTACCTCGACACAAAAAAAACAAATCGACACACAAGACCGCTTCGTATATTTTCGCCACCGAGCATGGCTATCACAAAAGCTAACCATTGCGGACGTCTCAGAGCCCAAACAACGTCAATATTTAACCTAGAAACACAATGTCAAGCTTAAACGGTTACGTTATTTCTTGTTACTGGCGCTAAAATGATTAAGCTATTGAAAATATGATTGTTATATAACGAGCGTTTGTCTGTGGTGACCCCCGTTTATATGGCTAGAGGCTAGGTGCTTGCTACATATGCGGTTTACTCCCGGTAAGATACATGCTAACAACAATGCTTAAACAATCTTATTCACGGCAGGCCGTCACGGCATGCACAAACGATATGCCGTATGAAAGCTGAGGCTCAGAGGAGTACAGCGGTAGGAAGGATGGCTCTAAGTTTGAGTGAATAGCCCCTGGCCGGGTGACTCAGATGCCAGGCTTTGTCTTCAGTGTGTTGTGGGCGAGGACGGAGCTCAGTCGGGGTGTGTCTCTATTGGCCCTCGAGGACTAGAGGAACCCTTGGAAAACTAATTTAGGATTTGGTCGAGGAACACAACCTCCTATCTGGTCCCGTCAAGCTGGTTGCTACCTCGTATGGTTGTACTCCCGCTGGGGTGTGTCGGTGTGTGCGTGTCTGTGCCTGTGCCCGTGTGTGTATATGAATGGGAATTTCAATGCAGGGGCAAAATGTAAAGGTACTTTGACCGACGAGAATTGCTTGAGAAGCGCTTGATCGTTAGATTACTCAATATTGCAGCTTGTGAATTATAGTGCTCAGACGTTTCTTCATTTTTTGAATTCAACACAGTTAGTTTCATTCCTTGCCGATGCCTGAATCGCCTTAGACGAGGAATGGTCCACCTCCGTCCAAACTCTCTCTTAGCTACGATCCAGGACAATGCCTCTGAACACTCCACATGTTGGCATTCCACCCTGGAATGTTCTGACAGATTAACCGGTCTTTAAATGGTATTTTGAGGTCTTGTTGGTCTTGTCTGTTGCTCAACAAGCTACGATACCAACACAATCATACACATATGCTGGTGTCTTATGGCATCGTTGGCGTCTTACTCACTCTCTCACACACACACACACACACACACACACACACACACACACACACACACACACACACACACACACACACACACACACACACACACACACACACACACACACACACACACACACACACAGAATCAAGCAAAGTTTATGTGTATGCGATGTGTATGTGGGAGGGAGTGGTCAGGTGATCTTTGTGTGTGTGTGTGTGTGTGTGTGTGTGTGTGTGTGTGTGTGTGTTTGTGTGTGTGTGTGTCCTCTTGTGGGTCCCCTCTGTCTGTAATTATGTGTGAAACGACCCACACTGGTTTTTCCACATTACAGAGTGTCGTAATGTCAACCTCATACAGCTTGTAAAGAAATGATGGAAGTCACATGACCAACCCGTCAGGTACAGTTGTAATGCCGTCGGATCCTTCCTACCTAGATCCACATTTAGCAACTCTATGTTTAGATCGAGGGATTATAAGAGATAAGATTGAATTGAAAAGAAAATAAGAATTGAAAGGAATAGAAAGTAAAATGAACTAATGAACAAATACAATTTCATGGACAAAAGCATTTACAATGCCAGAGCAGATAAGTAATTCAGACATAGAAGGAAATAATAATGCTAACATTGTTAAATATAGTGTTCCTTCTCCCTCGCTGGTTTTTTTGTGTCTGATGTAAACAGATGCTTTGTATCTGCATCCGTGCATGTGTGTGTGCGTGTGTTGACTCAGCAGTCTCTCTGTTTGTTTACTAGAGGATTCTGGGAGTTTTGGATACACAAAGCATCTGTATGTGGCTACGGGCCACGGACGCTCGCCTTCCAAACTGACCCCTGATTCATCAGAATGAGAGAAACAATCAAACAGGAGTCCCGGGTCGGGTACAAAGGAGTTGGACATGGACGAGCTGCTTCATTAAAGAACTTAGTAATAATAGACAGGACAGGACCGTCCACAACCTGAAACAACAGACGCATATAACAGAAAAGGCTAGCTAAGGTGCGGACGCAAATGCATAGTGTACATTTACGTCATTGTTAAAACGACAGTGTAATGAGCTCGAGTTGCAACGAAGAACGCCTGCTTGAAAGAATTGGCCACCTAACCACTGGTGCTATGCTGGTGGATTTAGGTAGAAGCAACACAAAGTATTCTAGATTAAAGCAGTGAAAGAGGGTTTGAACACAACACCTGCACCAAACTGGTAGCAGTATTAACCTGCCGGTCCGCAGCACCTCAGTAACTATTCTCATTGGAGGGATAAAGATGACCTGATCGTCTGGATACACCTATGGTTGAAAGGAACTCAATCTGGTCAACTTTGGCTCATCAGCTACACTTTAGGAGACAAACGCCTCTTTGATTATGAAGTGAAGCGTTAAAGGCTAAGTGTTAATTATAAAATGCTCTTGGTCATTCAGCACAAGAACCAATAACACGCAGAGAAGATATATATGAGACATATATTATGTTGTTAATGGGTTACATCTAATTAACTCAAATGTTTTATTATTAGAATCACACATTCCCTTTTATTGTCTTTTAACCTAAAATAAATGTTAGGTGTAGATTACAGTCAACCTCTACATGAAGTTAACAAACATAAAGCATGTTATATCATTGTTTATTTCTACAGTAAACACAGAAAATCTTTGTTTTGGAAGTACAACTCATATCTAGGCGTTGGGTTCAAGGTCAAGGAAAATGAGGCATCGACTCAGGGTGTGTGTGGGGGGGTTAGATGTTGTCATGGTGACACAGTTTCAGTTCGAGAGAGAGAGAGAGAGAGAGAGAGAGAGAGAGAGAGAGAGAGAGAGAGAGAGAGAGAGAGAGAGAGAGGAGAGAGAGAGAGAGAGAGAGAGAGAGAGAGAGAGAGAGAGAGAGAGAGAGAGAGATATGACACCTGGGGGTGTGTGTGTGTGTGCGCGTGTGTCACACGTAAATGGGTGTGAACCCCTCCCTATTATCACGCACTGCAACATGGGTGATGAAAGTGTGTAGGAAAAAGTGACAAAACGAATTGCCAGTTACACGAAATATTATAATTCGAGCATAAAGTCGGCTTAATCTCCTCCGACGAGAAGTTTAAATTGTCCAAGTCAACTCGTGTATGAGTGTAAGCCTACTTGAAGGAGGAAGGCTTCTCTCTCTCTCTCTCTCTCTCTCTCTCTCTCTCTCTCTCTCTCTCTCTCTCTCTCTCTCTCTCTCTCTCTCTCTCTCTCTCTCTCTCTCTCTCGCTCTCTCTCGCTCTCTCTCTCTCTCTCTCCTCCTCCTCCTCTCTGTGTAGACAGCAGGATAACATTCACACGGAGCTGAGAGGTTCTCATTCCCACCCAGGCGTGTAAGAGTTCAGTTCACCAGCTGATGTTATAAACTATTTTCTCACTCGGGAACTCCGCCGCCCAGCAGTGCATCGCTCTCCTGACAGCAGCGACCAACGTTCTTCTCGGGTCGATTATTTTGAAGATAGACATGGCCTCTCGGACGATTGAAAGTATGCAGTTGGCGGATGATCAGATCCGGATCTTGGAGCATAATTTTGCTACAGTCAGTAGACATCCCGACGAGACAACGTTCATGTTGATCGCAGCCGAGTGTGGATTAACGGAGGAGGAGACGCAAGTGAGTATCTGATTGGATGCTCTCGGCTTTAACCACCGACTTTGGTCTCACTAAACAGCTTTATCAAACGTCCTCGCATGATCGATCCTGCGTGTGTGGATTTTGGCCACTTGCTGTGCGATATCAGTTTCATTCTGGCTTAACGCGCCTCCGCTATTCATTACCCCCCCCCCCCACAAGTTCAACTTTTTTAAACCTATACCAGACCTGCCACTGGAATCTCCACGTCATTAACCTGCTGGAACCCAGATAAGACAATGAGATCATCTGTGTATTAACACACCATGTGGTCATCAGATGTGGGCTACTTGATTCGCGGTGAGCCTAATATTGAACGGATCAATGTGCGTACAATTAATTGTCCATACTTTTGGAATAGCCTACAATAGTTTTCAAGGCTGGGCTGTTTTCCGCCTGCACTATTCATCCCAAATGATGCTAATAGGGGAAACAATGTTGCGAAAGATCTACACACACATGATGATAAATGTCCATTTTTGTCAATTCAAGAGGAGCATTCTTTGGCCATGTGTGAGCAGAGACAATAACTTTGTAGCTTCTTACGTGAAGCTACAAAGTCTCAACTGACGAAACCTGTTGCAGTTATCTGCTGTATCCTGAAATGAGCCGTTTTAAAACTAGAGACAGGACCACATCCTCGTTTTAGTGTCGGCCCTACTATACAAATGATGGGTTAACAAGTTAATTGTTCGCTCTGGTGATGAACTCTCCAAACCATCTCTCCTTATCTGTGGTATTCTGAATCGTAGGAAAGTTGGAAATTATTTTTGCCCTTTGTAAACAGACGACGCCTGTTTGAAAGCAGATGTGCAGCTACAATTGTCACGCTTTATCACCACTCCACCTCTACTTGACCCATTCTGCAGTTCTGCACTAAACGGAAGCGTGCATATCGAAAAGACCCTACTGGATGCACAGAGGTGGCAGATGTCTGTAAATGTTAAGGGACAAGACGTCGAAGGAAGTCAAGCTTGCATGAATGCCCTGGCAGCCCCGAGACAAATGATTAACGCTTAGAAATGGGGAGCCACTTGTTAGGGAACAAATTTTACTTCATTAAATTAATAAACTTTTTTCCAGATTGTCTATCCTGGACATACATTGTGAATTATGTTGGATTGAACCAGTGTTGTTTTCGTCATGTGTGAACGACATGCAGAGGAAAAACGACTTATTTGCGCTTCTTTAAGAATGGTGATTTTATAGTAATATTTCTTAGGTTTAAAAACAGAAAGTAGGGCCTATAGAGCCAATTCCTGATTGGTTGGCCTTTGGCCATTTTCAGCTTGATCGCTGGTTCGGCTTTATCTGCCCGGACTAGCCCAGAAGCATCCCTGAACTGTTGCGATGAGATTACATCATGAAAAGTAAGCTAAACATTTGACTTGCAAATTCATCTTCTGGTTGCTGAGAGAGAGACACACAGACAGAAAGGAATGGCAAGAGAGAGCGTGAGAGAGACGTATTATTAATATTAATATAACAACCCAATAGGCCCTAAGCTGGTTTCACCAACAAACCCGTTATACCTGCTGCTCTCTCTCCCTCACCTCAATAGAATCCTAATGTTAATAAAAATCTTAAAAAAAAAAAAACATGAGGCAAATTGATAACACAATCATTGTTGTTGTTTTACTCAAAACATAATCTGAATGTAGAATATTGGTTTGGCTGCCCTCAAACCCCTCTCTCTCGATCAAATTAGAATATTTCGTGTAACTCGAAATTGGTTTTGTCACTTTTCCCTACCCACATTTGTCACCCATGTTGCGGTGCGTGAGAAGTAGGGATTGGTTCACATCCGTTTGTTTATGTGACACACACAAACACACACACCCGCTGTCATCATGTTTTGTTATGTTTCATATAGATACTGTTTGTTAAAGAGTGAAAATCTCTCTCTCTCTCTCTCTCTCCTTCTCTCTCTCTCTCCTTCTCTCTCTCTCTCCTTCTCTCTCTCTCTCTCTCTCTCTCTCTCTCTCTCTCTCTCTCTCTCTCTCTCTCTCTCTCTCTCTCTCTCTCTCTCTCTCTCTCTCTCTCTCTCTCTCTCTCTCTCTCTCTCTCCCATCTCCAGCAATAAGATATGTATCAACTCATTATGCAGAACCGATTAACAAGAGCAATGTGTTTAGAACTGCATTATGCAGGGAAGATATGAGGCAATACTGAACCAGACCGAACCACAGAATAAACCACAGAATGGGGCGCAGTGTTTTGATCCTGGGGTCCAAAGTTCAGAATCCGTTTCTTCACTGAAAGAAATCACTTCATTTTCCACTGCTTAAAAACACAGACTGCTCTGATACTCCTGCCAAAACCCCACTGTCAGTAATTTGGACAGCCAGCCGGTCAGTCAATCAGCAATTCAGTCAGCCGGCTAGTCGGTCAGTCTGTCATTCAGTGGATGGACCTGCAGTCCGGCAGTTTGGGGGTACGATGTCATCTCTGTTACCGTTGTTGTGGCGATTCAGGGAGGGACCCACAAAATACAACAAGACGCTTGTGTCCTCCGTTTAGACGTCGCTGTGTAGCATGATGTTAGACCGCTGCAATGTTCTGCTGAGTTCGGGTCACAGTGACATCATGAATAAACAGAACCTTGTGGGTCTCGAGTTCTCTGCTGCCTCCAGGTCTGGTAGTATCTCTCTCTCTCTCTCTCTCTATGGATGCTTACAGACGTCCAGCGCTGACAAAACAGCTGAGCTGCCTCACCTTAGCTGGTTCTCAGGAATATAGATGTCACGGCCGTCGGATATGGTCGCTGCTAAAAACAATGACCTCACTCAGGTTTTGGTATCTGTCTGTGAACCGGGCCAGGACTAAGATTACCCAATCAGGCATTCAGCAGTCCTACAATTCAGAGATATCCTCATACATTGTCCTCGCTAAAAAAGTGTCTTCCAAGTGTTTATTTCAAACCTTTATGACACTTTGTAGGAACATTGGTGTCCGGGACAGGAGGTTCTTTCTGATAAAGGCTTTTCTTCACACCGCCTGCAGCAGAAGTTGAATTTACTCGGGCTTTACTAGACTAGTAAAGCCCTTTACTCGGGCTTTACTGAGTTAGTTTTCACTGTCGGCCAATCACACGCTTTGATCCGCCCCCAGCGGATCAAAACAAAGACGAAGCAAACGATGGGGACACGCCCCGTGCACCCGGGTTCAGACTAGTAGGATGATTTGGCAGACAAAATCCTCGTCACCGCCGTCTACAAAGAATAAACCCATCTGATTACAATGTATTTTTAATATTTTTTTAATTGTCACTTTTACTTTGATGAATCGCTATGAATCAACATATTCTAATGTTCTCTCTATCGTAGAAATGGTTCCGGTGGCGTAACGCTCTGTGGCGCCAAGCCGAGGGACTGCCGGCGGAGCTGGGCTCCGTAAACGACTGAGGGGGCGAGGGTGTGGCTGTCCGAAGGGGACGGGGTTAGAGAACCGCGAGGACCCGGTCAGCACCAATCAGCTCCTCGTAGACCTGCTGCAGGAGAACCGACGCTCTGAGACCAGTCCCCCCTCCCCCTCCCCCTCCCCCTCCTCCATAATCTCCTCCTCCTCCTCCTAATCTTCTCGTCCTCCTCCTCCTCCCCCCCCTCCCCTACTCCTCCTCCTCCTCCTCCTCGTCCTACTCCCCCCCTCCTCCTCCTACTCCTCCTCTTCCTCCTGCTCCTCCTCCTCCTCCTCTGTCTCCATATCTATGAAGCTATTTTAGCTTACGGGAATGTGAAGTGTGCTTTAGTTGTCTTAGTTGTTTTTCGTTGCCAACACATAAATACCTTATTTGCTGAAATTAATAAACATGATTAATATTATTCTTATTATTCTACGTCGAAAAGGACTGTCTTTTGCCTTGTTACTCTGAAGATATGTCTGAATGGGCCGAAAAATATAGACCGGACGTTGGTCACAATGGCGGGAAGGGTTGGACATGCTGTGTGTGTGTGTGTGTGTGTGTGTGTGTGTGTGTGTGTGTGTGTGTGTGTGTGTGTGTGTGTGTGTGTGTGTGTGTGTGTGTGTGTGTGTGTGAATGCCTGTGGTTGTGTATTTGTTTTTTTGTGTGCATAGATATAAATCTGTGTGTCTGGTGGCTTACACTGGTGGACTCAGGGTCAGGGGGAGTTCCATAATGAAGTTAAGCTTGTTGAGACTGTAACTGACTAATTGCTATACTAATACAATTTTCTTGACTAATTGAAATAAATTAAGAAAATTGATAAGCTCCATTATCAGAATAAATAGGAATAATAAACAGAACTCCTAGTCTTGGGTTTCTGGGCCAATGGGCATTTTCCTCCTCCCCTGAGAAAATGAGAATAATTGTTTATTGTTCTATAAACGTTTGCTTAGAGTGGGAAACACACACACAAACACAAACACACACCCACGGTGACCGAACTCTCTGTCGGGAGCGGATGATAGCCCGGTCCCTGCTGGGTCCCGCAGTACACCAGCGTGTTGACACAGAAAGCTGTTTTCATGCCTGCCATAGTTTCAACATCCTGTCTGTCCATTAAATGGAACTCCCAGCTCTTTGAACAGCAGCGGCACAACCCCCACTATGATAGTCACTATCCCCGTCACCACCCCCACCTACATATATCTATATATATATTTACACACACACACACACACACACACACACACACACACACACACACACACACACACACACACACACACACACACACACACACACACACACACACACACACACACACACACACACACACACACACACACAAATGTATGTACACATTCTAGAAATAATATTGTATGTATGTTTATGTGTGTAGGTGTGTTTGTGTGTGTGTGTGTGTGTGTGTGTGTGTGTGTGTGTGTGTCTCTGTGTGTGTGTGTGTGTGTCTCTGTTTGTGTGTGTGTGTGTGTGTGTGTGTGTGTGTGTGTGTGTGTGTGTGTGTGTGTGTGTGTGTGTGTGTGTGTGTGTTAATGTGATGCTTGCCTGCATGCCTGTGTATGTGAGCCTCACACAGACAGAAGTCAGTGAATTACAAGTGTCTTCATTCAACGTCTCTCCGGTTGAAGTGAGGAACAAGGCTCGTCTGTGCGCTCTGTGTTGGAGCCAATCAGAGCGCCGGGCCAAAGTGTGGACTGTGAATGGAGGCTTGTATTGTGTGTTGCTAGGCAGACTCTGTGTGACAGAGAGAAATCTGTCCCTCTGGATGTTTCACAGCTCCTGTGGTGGTCCACTTCCCGGACCATGTGTCCTGGACCAGTTCCTGGCAAGAAAGAATAAAGTTAACTTATCCCATAACTTTGGGAGAGGTCGAAGTGACTCATATTTAATGAATTCATTGATTTCAATTAATGATGCCTGAGAGTCAGAGAAGTTAAGGATATACGTTGGGCGTCTGTTTGAAAAAGATGCGAGGGAACCCTCAAGTCCTTTCCTTCATTAACCTTATTCCTGACCTTCTTCCCTCCGTTCCATTCATTACTTTACTTCCCTCCCTCATTCCTTCCTGCAGTATTCCCTTCCATCTAACCTTCTGTGTTTTTCTTTCCTTCCTTATCTCCCTCCCAGGAGCCAATTCACCCATCAATCAATCTATTCATCCTTCATTCCTCTTTCCTTCCTTTCTCTTTCCTTTCCTCCCTCGACTAACTGTCTCCCCTACTCGGTAATCCCAGGTCATTGATCACTAGGTTGAATCCCAGATTGGGTTTATCAGCAGGGTACTGTTTCGCCTTACGTCTTGGTATGCCATGAACAGATTGGTCAGAGCTCTACCAACCCCTCCACGTCCTTTTAGATGGTAATCTTTGAAAGGTCTCGTGAAGGTCCTGTAAATATGAACAGACCTCCTGATGATTCCTTGAGCAAACTTAGTGTGGCCCTGCTGCTTGGTTTCCAATTATGTGGGAAGAAAACCGGACAGATTGTGAAATACTGCTGCAAACTGAATAATACGGACTGCACTGCATCCAACGGCAAGACCCTGCAGAGCACAGTGAAGCCTGCTGTTCAGATCATCGGTGTCCAACTCCCCTCCCTCCTGGAAATCGACGGATCCCAGCTCGTCCGCAAAGCCACCAGCATTGTGGGTGACCCCAGCCAGCCCGCACACCGCCACCAGAGCCTCGAGCCATCTGGGAGACGGTAGCACTCCTCCTCGCCGGCTCCACCAGACTGGGATCCATTTGTTTTCCCAACAGGCTGTTCGGAAGCTCTACTCTCTCCCCTCTCTTTCTCTCCTTCCTTCCCCTCTGCCCCCACGAACTCTGGGATGTGAAACCCCCTCCCATCTGCCCCCATGATCCCTGAACCCTTTGCTCTTCTTCTGCACTAAACTGACCTTTTTGCACTATTTCGAATTTATTATTGTAAATATTACTTATCTTATTTTAATTCGTTGACCAATTTTATTTCATGCTTAATGCACGAACACAGTGTTGGTTCTTCTATTTGTCTTGTACATTTGTTTTAATTTACCTTAAAGCTGACTTCGACTTTTTGACTATTTAGCTATAAAAAGCTAAAAGCTATGAAAGCTACAAAATGTCTCCATTAATGCAGGCCAGAGCTATAGAGACAGACACTTGATTGGAGCAGGGGTCAAAGGGCAGGTGCTGTAGCATCACCTTGGGTCTACGTGCACGCCATTTCAACTACTTCAGACTTTGTTACTTCATTTTTTAACTGTTAACCTTCATTAAACTTTTAACAAATGAACACACTTGTATCTTCAATCAAAAAGCATTTATATAGCATTTATACTTTTTTCAGTATCAGTTTAATTTCTTACCTGCCTCACACCCACCGATTTTTATGACTTCACACAGTCTATTAGCGTTTTAAATAGGGAATAAACGCATAGTATTGGTCAGTCAACTTAGATTATTATCATTCATACCAAATGTATTTAATAAGCTAAAAGTTGACCAAGTGATCCTCAGGGAGTTTTATTGACGCACTCAGCGTGGGTTGAATATGAAATTGACGGAAAACCACCGATTTGGGAATTGTAAACCAACAGTTACTACAAATGTAGTTAAATTCAAATAAATAACACCACAAATTTGGAAATTGTAATCAGGCAGTCACTTACGTGTTATTCAAATTAAAGTGGAACCAAAAAAGAAGGAAGAAAAGAGAATGTGCATTGACGCATACATCTTATAAATCAAATTAAACTAAGATTGCGTTCCGCGTTAATATCGCACTAATTTTAAAAGCCCTAATTGTTATATATCGGCCGTTTGAGTGCGGGGAACCCCGTTTCTATGGCTAGAGACTAAGTGCTTGCTACATATCCGGTTTACTCCCGGTAGAAGCTTAATGCTTGAAAACTGTCTTTCGAACAGGAACAGGAATCATTTGTATTGCTTCAGTCTGCAGTTCACAGATAATCAATATAAGTGACCAGAAAGATAATCATCAAACCCAAAGACAAAAAAAACGTTGCCTCAGCATAACAAACACTGTATTTTGGTTTACTAATCAGCTACTTGACATGTAGCCTTGGGGCCAGTTTGTGTACGTGGGGGTCAGGCGGGGTATCTGGGGGTGTTCACCTAGGGGGGGCGTACCCGTCAGAGAGCTGCTTGGGCGTCGCCAGCCGCTCGATGCGAGGGGAAGCTTTAGCCCTCCGTGCTGCCATGGAAACCTGGAAGACAACACCATCCATTATACATAATACTACAGTATATACACAATACTACAGTATATCAAGATTATACTGAAGCATTATGCAAAGGACTACAGTATAGAAAGATACTGCAGCAATTACACATAATACTACAGTATACCCAGAAGATGTTAAAGATATAATGATACAGTGTATACAGATAATCCTGTAAATTCACATACTACAATAACTACACGCAATACTGCAGTATATATAGTTCAGAACAGACACATAATACTAAAGTATAACAGATAATGCTCTGAGTTCTATAATAAATTAAAATTATTAATTAACTGATATTACTAATTAATCTTGTGACTGTTAGTAAGTAGGTTATATAGCCCCTTTAACACAAAAAAAGTTGCACAACATTTAAAAGTGCTTAACAGAAAGGCTCCATAACAACAAAAAGTATGTTTAAAAAAAAAGTATAGGCCTATACATAAAACCATAACGTAAAATTATTAAAATCATCAGCCAAAAATCATACAGAGCTCTCCCAAAAAAAAGAGATATATTCCAGGTATTCTGGGTAAATGAACGAGTGACTAGAGATAAGTAACGTCCACACCAGGTCTCTTACCGTGCGGATGGGCTCCTCGGGTGGGCCTGGCTGGTAGCAGACCTGGCTGAGCCTCAGCCGGGGGAGAGACAGATGCTCCAGCCGGGGGGACTTGGTCCGTGCTCTGGAGGTCTTTGGGGTCCCCTTCTCCAAGACCTGGGGGACAAGGGTCCACTCAAATCAAGCTTCATGCATCGAGGGCCATCAATGCAAAACAGTTTGTTTGGAGAATCAAATATGGGGTGGGAAGGAGAAATTAAATTGTCACCCTCAAAACAAATATTTTAAACCTTTAAACCCAAAATTACAATAAGGGCATTTAGCAGACACTTTTATCCAAAGCGACTTACATCGGTTAATACGCACATTGACGGCAGAGTCAACCATGCAAGGCGACAGCCAGCTTGTCAGGAGCAGTTAGGATTAAGGGTCTTGCTCAGGGACACATCAACACTCAGCTAGGAGGAGCCGGGGATCGAACTAGCAACCTATAGGTTACAAGACAACTGCTCTACCTCCTGAGCTAAGCCGAAAAGCTGAGATGCAATTAAGTGCTCCCTTCATTCACTAACTCCTTACTTTGTCCGATAACTCAGTGATTGTGATCTAACTCTGATCTAACTTACAGCTGGTTTTATGTAACCCTATCTGTCTCCTAGGGTCCAAACCTGTGCACTTGGGCCCTTAGCTGTGTTAGAGGGCCCAGCTGTGTCATAGGGGCCTACCTGTGTCTAAGGGCCCCTGCCAGTGGTCTAGGGGCCCTACCTGTGGTCTAGGGCCCCTACCTGTGGTCTAGGGGCCTACCTGTGGTCTAGGGGCCTACCTGTGGCCTAGGGGCCTACCTGTGAGTTTGGGGCCCCTGCCAGTGTTCTAGGGCCCCTACCTGTGGTCTAGGGGCCTACCTGTGGTCTAGGGGCCTACCTGTGGTCTAGGGGCCTACCTATGTTCTAGGGGCCTACCTGTGGTCTAGGGGCCTACCTGTGGTCTAGGGGCCTACCTGTGGTCTAGGGGCCTACCTGTGTTCTAGGGGCCTACCTGTGGTCTAGGGGCCTACCTGTGTGTTTGGGGCCCCCAGCTGCCTCTTGCTCTGGACGTGAAGGTGGCTGGTCTTGGGCCTGGAGAGTTCCAGGAGGCGGGGGGACAGTTTGGGGTTTCTGATCCGGAGGTCCACGTGCCACACAGGACAGGTGGGCCCGCATTCCGGGGTGTGGCCGTAAAGTGTGCTGGACCAATCAGAACACAGATTAAAGAAAAAAATCATAAACCAGAAGCAATACATTTGACAATACATGCAACACTATCACCAACAACCCAACCCCCCTCACCCCTGAAGGGGTCATCGGATTGTGAATTTAACCATTCAGATGTAACATGTACCTGTATATTGTATTGACCACACTTTGTAACCTATCAGCCCTAACAAGAGGTTTTTGTTTTCTGTGCTACTTTAACTTCCTTTTCTCTGAATTTTTGTGTGCATACATAAAGGAAAGGAAGAGAGCAAGCCCATGGTGGTTTTTTCAACAGCTTGAACAGCTTGTCGTCTGTCCACAACAGCAGGATACGCACGCACGCACACGCACACGCACACACACACACACACACACAGCTGCCCACAGACCAGTTTTCCCTTGAGTTTTCCCTTGTTTTGCCAAATGATAAATTAGCTGACTACATGAATATAATACCAACCTATCTATTGCAATGAACCGGACCCAGCTCACAATGAAGTCACAAAATAGTGAACCGGACCACGGTTCTGTAAATAATCCAATAGCTTGATGTTATCTGGCTGTAGTTGGGCCTGATGGTTTGCTAGGCCTGGTTGGGTTAGGGTCCCGGACTGGTAAGCGCGTGGTTACCCTGGCTCCTCTGAGGTGTTGAGCCGCGGGCGACGGGCTGACAGACGGGTGACCAGCTCAGCCTGGGACCTCTTGGAGGAAGGACATAGTGGGGGAGTCTTCCTCCAGAAGCTCCCTTCCTCTCTTCTACAGGACACACACACACACACACACACACACACACACACACACACACACACACACACACACACACACACACACACACACACACACACACACACACACACACACACACACACACACACACACGCACGCGTTAGTGACACGTGTGTGAGTGTGCATTGGAATAGAAGACATCATGCCTGAGATGAAGTTGCCGTAAAGATGGCGTTCATGTATCCAGGAGGAGGGAGAGAGGAGTTAGACATTATTAGGGGTCTGAGCAGCGAACCTGCTTGGTCCCCTATTGTATCTCTAACGTTATTTTTTTCCTCAAATTCTGTAAAAGTCAAACTGCAGCCTATGCCGTAAGGGTATACCGTCAGGTATGGTTACCAAATTGGTGGTACTGCACCCAAAGGTGGCGCTATTGTAAAATATCATAAATTAGTCTTATTTCTCTTCAACAGATTGACCTGGACTTAGAATTCTTTCAGAATGTTAATCTCTAAAATCAGATGCATCTTTTTCACCCTGGTCTTCTGCTCTAAAAATGTTTACTTTTCCCACAATTTCATATAAAAGCCAAACGTTTATTTTGTTATTGTATAACTACCATATGGCTATCATTAGGTGGATACCATCAACAGTGCAAATTTTCAAATTTGTGCTATTTTAAGAACGCCCTTAATTCTCTTGTGAAATGTGTGCTTGGAGTTTTCTTGATGGTGTGTGGTTATCAATAGACATTTTGACCATGTGAATGAGGCTGCAGTTCAGGTTTATAAGTGGAACATCTTTCCTTAAATATGACAATTAGGTTATATGTATATATCTTCCATTAGTGTGTTCTTGACTTTTAATTTTGCTCGGACCCCGTTAATCACCACTTGCGGTTATATTTATTAATATCATTATTATTATTATGGAGACACAAATTAAAGCACTGTTTAAGGAGTAATGCTTCCGGTTTGCCATTCTGATTCAATTACGTTGTGTGCTGCTGCGCTTTTAATTTTCCATCCAGGAATAGGCTCATCTATCAGTCGAGGGCTCTTCCTGTGCAGATGGAAGCACAGGAGATGGGGATGTACATGGTGACCAGTGACCCGAGACCAAATTTAAAAAAAAATTGAACCACTGACTTTTTTTAAATCCAAACAAAGCAACTAACGATGAATTCAGGTACAAGTCAGATATGAGCAGGAATGTGTGAGCTTGCTCAGGAACGCCTCCCGGTTAAGCTGTTGACGCTGGGGATCGAACCCCGCACCTTTTATTTGGGAGTCAAACACCCGACCAAAATGTTATTGTTGTTTGTAGTTACAATGTAGGAGCCTTAGCTGATCTGTAGCTGGACCAGCGGGCCGAGGTCTTGGACCAGCGGGCCGAGGTCCACAAAAAGGTGCTGAGTCACGGTTCGCTAATAGCTCATCAATAATAGTGTGTGTGTCACTGGGGGGGGGCTACCTGTTGTGGTCGGGGCCCCCTGCTGTGAGATCTCTCTTCGGCCGGGCCAAGCGTTGCGTTCTTCTGGAAGGAAGCGCGGTCAGGGCAGAGCGACAGATAGGCCATATCGGCTCCTGGTTTCCCCAGGTTAGCTTCTCACTGGCCAATAAAATGAACCGTTTTTATTACAGAAACAAAAATAAAAACATTTATATTTACAGGGTAATTCTTAATTTACAGGGTAATTCTTCTTTATCAGAAGAATGGTCCTTCTGTTCCCCTCGTACTAGATTGTTTTGCTGAAATCTTTGTACGTGACGCCAGACATCTGTTCACACAAGGGGTTCACCCCAATTGCTCAAAAAAATAATTATTTCTACCACTACTAGTACTCAGACCAAAACACCATTCCAATATAGACTTATTTTGTAATATTTTAGGGAGTCATAAGAATTGGCAAAAACAACAAACAAAGACATATTTGATTGTCTACCTGTTCTTTTCCAATATGATTCAAAATTCATTGTTATCCGACAAGATAAGTAGTTTCTTTTTTAGCTATACGTACCAAGGTGTAGTAACAAAAACTGTTTTGGAACATTTGTGGCAGGCCAACTCCAAGATTCTAGGACACAGAATAATATACTACAGCCATTAAACAAACAACACTAACTATGGAACCGCAGATTATTTACAAGTTCATGATTATTTATTTGCAAATCAGTTAAAGACAAAAAGGTTAAAGCCACACACACACACACAAAGATGTTTACCTGTTTGAAGGTGAGAATGTGCCTTGCATCCCTAAAAAAACAGATGGAAACATTTGTTGCTTCCTCTTAGAAAAAAGTGACCAATCGGCTCTTAAAGAAAACACTTACCATTGCCAGACGCAGACACCATGTTGACTCAAGTGGAGAAGCGAGCTGACAGAAACTGGTGTCGACAACCGATACTTCTGTCAGCGTCACAGTAACGTCGGCCTGAGGTAACTAATCCCTCGCCGTGGACCCGTGAGTAGAGTCGGAAACCCAAGCCACTTGCTGCGTCTCACAGACTCTCGACCTATTCCCTCACCACTGGTCGGACGGGAAGTGATAACTCAAGTTACACGTCCATGTCGGGTTGGGTTTACAAGTGGATGTTTTTATAGAAGGGAGCGATTCTATGATAAAAATATGACTAACGTGCCAATTAGCATCTAGATATTAGTCTAATTAAATCAGGCTATATGATAGTAGGCCTATTAGAATCATTATAGGCTACTAATATTTCAAGAAGTCCTACATAACTACTACTCCACACCACATCTACAAATGTGGAAATGTATTTTCTCAGGCTAGTTAAAATACATCACAGTAAATCACAATTAATTCAATAGAATAATAACTCCACATCCACAGTACAGACAGCAACAACAGCCATGGAAAAGTTAATGGATTTGGTATAAAATACTTTGTAGACGTTCTGGGTTGCTTTAGCTGCTCTGTAGCGTCTCAGGGGGCTGAATTTGTTGAAAAGGGGATGAACAGGATCAGACACAGTTTGTCTGGCCTTTTGAGTCACCTGCGTATTAAAGAAGAACTGTAAATGTATAAACAATCATTCAGATTATATTGTTATTTCTTCTATAGAAATTTGAGAGGAGTGAAGAGAGGCATGTCGTTCCCGGGAGGATGTCTGTGATTAGCTTTGCTCGCTGCTCCAGCCCTTCTTCAACAAAATTCCACCTTCCTTTGTGTTCCTTTAACACTGAAGTTATTCTGGGAATTTCACCATTTATCCATCAACTATCTTCCAGCCAGTTTCGCAGAGGTTGAAGTACACACAGATGGATTTTTTTCTCCAAATTACTGCCTGCAGTAGGGACCAGCTGTGTCCAACGTAGTTTTGTATGGTAAAAGACTGTAGGCCTACAAGAACAAAGGTACAAGTTGTACCTTTGCCTTTTTTCCGTTTTCCATTTTTTATTTTGCCCGGATCAAATGTTGAATGGTCATGACTAACCAGATTGATGATTGACCTGGTTACAGGCTTAAAACTCTTTAGAACGATTTTTCTGAAATATCAATGGAGAAAATGAATGGGACATTTACTTAGGTAACCAGAGCTGTTCAAATAGTGACTGATGCGCTCTACAAGGGGACTGATTGGAGGGAGACCTGAAGTCAGGGCTGGGATATCTTTGTTTGGTTACTCAAAATGGCCTACTTGAACTTCAAACTTACAGGCCCTAACAGTTGGACAGTTGGAACAGGCGGAGGTGGACGAGTTGCGACTATACTGTAAGGTTAGAATACATACAACACATTCAACCTAGTGTCTTCAGCCTTTTATTTTAGTAAAAAAATACATTACTGATATGCTAAAACTGTGGGTTGATAATTTAACCCGTTAAGTTATACAGTTGATTTGTTCTTTAAAGTTTGTTTGGGAATTATACATAACATTGGGGTCTACACTTTTTTTTAATATATATTCAATGAAATTATACCACAACAATCAAACTCCTGACATTTACAAAGCTGGTATATGAGGAAGATATGCGTTTAAAAAGGCTGAACTTGTGTTTAACCTCAATCTTACCAAAATAAAAGCCATTTTCATTTTACAAATATGATCATTTCAAATGCCAATGATAAGAATTGAAAAGACACAATAAGTAGAAACACCTGTTTAAAAACGTGACACTCAATATGACCTTTTCTATTTGGTGAGTAAACCATATGAAGTCTGTAACTTTGGCTCAACTATGTTTTGCTATAAAAATACATAAAATGTAGTTTCTCATTTCAAATTAATATACAGTCTATGATATGCATATAATATGTATATCATTATCAGGTATTCATGGTTTGTACTTTCAATTTAAGACTTTGCTGGTGTTCAGCGGCAGCGCGGTGGGAGGGGGGGGGGCTAGCGGGGGCTTAAGCTCCCCCTCATAAAGGCTGAACCCCTCAAACCCCCCCCTCCAAAAAACCTCAGTAATTTTGTGACGAAAATATGAACGTCTTTAAATAATGTGGGGAGCAGCACATGAATGACCAGACGGGTGCCCAAGTTACAGGAGTTTGAACTCTCGTGGCCCCCACTCTGAACGACCCTGCGAGTATCCTGTATGTAAACACACCACACACAACTCCCAGGATCCGTTGCGGCACTTATATAATATAATATATATACATGAAGATATCGGACTGCCCTATATGTAACAATTCTGACTATGAAGTCATATTTTTCATTTGTAAATGATGACCGTTGCTGCTTGTGATTTGATTGGTTGATTCGTATCGTATTGTAGTTTTTAGTATTATTTGTTTGCCGCAAAATATATTAGCACCTGCTATAAACAATCTACCCCCCTCCCCCCATTACCTCCCACAATCATAATTCTTTGGCGCCGCTAGTGTTGAGTGTTTTACAATAAAAGCTCTCTTATCCACAATCCACATGTTCAGCTCAAATTATAAAGAAGTCAGTTAAATTATTTTCCCCAAAATATTTGCGATGCCTTTTATAAATAAAAAGTAATAATAAACCTCTGGTGACAATGACACACTTTTCCCAGAGCAAAATTACTTTACAAGGTCAATAGTGAAGTGATGTCACCTGGTTCGGTCTGCCGGAAAGCATAGAAACCGCAAAGAGGTGAAGTAGTACACATCTACCAAGCCAAACCCTGAACTACCTTCATAAACACTAGTAAAAAACAAAACAAACGCAAATACAGTCAAGTAGTTTAAAACAAGAAACATTGGTGTTTGTATGTGCCGGTCTTTGATTGTGTCTCATCTGATTCCATGTATTCAACTGAAATGCCACAGCCTGAGCCACCTGGGCGAAAAACAAATGACACAAAAGACAACTAACCAGTGCAAAATAAACTGCGGATAACAAAGCAACAAAAGAAACACACAATCGTAAACGGCGCCCTTAGGACAAAATCCCGGTACCAAACCACCGGCGCCGTCACACGCCACACACCATCTGGAAGATGAGGTCGCGCGCGTCCTCGGCCCCGGAGTTCAGCTCCGCCTCGCCCTTCTGGACGTACGTCCCGATGAGGAACATCTTCCGCTGGTCCCCGACCCGGCTCAGCTCCAGGGCCTCGTGGAGGTCTGTGATGCTGCACGCCCCCGCCAGGTCCTGCGCACGAGAGGGGACCCCACCAGCCGGTCAGAGACCCGAGCCGAGGGGTTTTGCTCGGGGACATGAGGAAGAACGGGTGCGAAGTCGATCGGCCGTTACATCAGCAACCCCTACAGTGACATCACACTGGCATCGTCCACCCAGATGACGGACAGATCAGCCTGACCATAACTACTCTTCACTAGCTGCGTTTCCATCTAAAAAGTGATGCGAATCTTTAGAAAGTTCGCAAAAAAGTAATTCGAATTAGGTGCGTTTACATCAAGTGGTTGCAGCGGAATAGGGAGATGACGTTACACGTTGATGTCGGCAGGGTTGCTATGGCCGGTCGTTATGCGGAAATTCGAAAGACTGTCAGTCCTGTGTGTTGAAAGTTCGCTACGTCACAGCTGATTCGAAAAGTGTGTTTCCATCTCCCATTTTGCGAATTTACTCTTTCGCATTTCTCAAAAACCACCTCAAGCGAGCGGATAAACTTTTTTGCGAATTAGAGGATTTTTATGCGAATTTTGGTGTTTCCATCCCCGTTTACTGATTCGATACATCAAAGTTTGAATAAAATCAGGGGGATGGAAACGCACCTACTGACCTTTATTTGAACCCCCCCTCCTCTCACCTGTTTGTTGGCCAGCACCACTAGGGGCAGCAGCGGGTCTCGGGCCACCAGCTCGTGCAGGTGTGTCTTGGCCGTGGGGAAGAGGTCGGCCCGGGATGAGTCCACCACGAACACCAGCACCGCCGCCCTGCCCAGGTACTTCTGCCAGTAGGGACGCAAGTTCTCCTTTCCTCCGACTGCACAACGCAAATGTCCCAGCGTCACAAAAGACTCATAAGCACTTATGCCCAGGAACAATTCTACTAATCACTCATAAAGTCGTTGACTTCTTTGAGAAGTGTTTATGTGTGTGTGTGTAATATATATATACATATATATACACACACACACACACACACACATATATATATATATATATAATTATCCAACTATGCCATATATCGTTCTGTTGACAAAATGTGGGGGAGGGAACCGTCTTAAGGCGCCTAGTCAGCCTGAAATGGATTGTGTGGAGAACAATATCGACCACCATAAACTGTGCTTTATGCTAGTGCTAGAAGAGAGGGAGAGATGAGAATTGTAGAGTTTGCTAATTTTTAGGCTGCATATTTTTGCAGGAAAAGCGGGGGTGAAAGGTCCTTGTAAAAAATGAATGCTTCATATCGGAAGCATTAATTCATAAAATGTTTGCAGCAATACGTTCTCTGAACAAAAACGTCTTGGAGCTGTCAACTTATTGGAGTCATAGAAGAATGAGGAGAACATAATGATACCACTCCTGATAACTACAGGCACTGATGCTTTGTTGTGTATTTTGATCTGCTGTTCCTAACTTCCTCCCTGGAGGACAATACAATCATAAAGGAAGTCAGAGTCCATCTATTTACGTATATAATTTCATGAGTTCATAGTGGAGCTTTACTCTCGAGGAACTCGATCTGCAGGTCTTCTCGGTTGATGGAGACGGCGTTGAAGCCCTCGGTGGGCACCACGTCCTGTTCCAGACCGCCCGTGGAGAAGCAGTGGAGCAGGCTGGTCTTCCCGGACCCGTCCAGTCCCAGTACCAGGACCTGATTACTAGCCTTCTGGCCCGGTTTGGACTGAGTGAGGGAAATAGAAAACACTGATGAACTCAAGGAGGCATGGTACGGCATTATTTACTTTACTATTTTCTTGCTATTCACTCCCTTTCTTTTTGGCCATTCGTTCCATCTTGCATCTTTTCTATTCAGATTATTTATTTTTTTTCGTGTTGCGGTGACTGCGACTGGTCTTTTGCGGTGACTGACAGGATACCTGATTTTGTGGGGTGACTGTGACTGTACTCCCCTCATGGTTACCAGAATGCTAACCGGCCAGCACATCATCACCATTGACAACGTTTATTTTTCTTAACTAAATCACTTAAAAATGATTCATTGTTTATTACTCAGTCAGTTATTAACCCTCATATGGGTCTCAATATGAGGGTTTTAGAATAACCGTGATTAAGGTCTGTAGAAATACGATTTAATTTATAGAGGTTGTGATAAAAAGGCATTTGTTTAGCAGTAGCCCACTTGACATACACAGTATAAGCAGATGAAAGTATGCATGTATCATGCATCCAAGTATCACCTAATTTGATGTACATTGAGCATATTGTTCATGCCTGCTTTAAGTATGTTGTCCAAATAACATGCATGTTGTTTTCACTTCAAAAATGAATTGGGCACAAAAAATAAAGAATGCTGCAATAAGAATGGAGCAAGAGAAGTCGGCGCACAGAAAAGGAGAGCGTCAATCGTAGTCAAGGAGGTGTGCTATTCTACAACACCACAGTACATGCATACTGTACCTCGGCTACCGAAGCTTTCTGGGCTTGCCCTGCCTCTGCAGTCACAGTGGAGGGTTCTGTTTTGGCAATGGGGTCTACTGCTTCAGGCTTTGACGTTTGAAGACCGGGATCTTCCTTTTGTCTCGGCTGCTTGCATCCCGAGCTCAGGTACGTCCATATTACATAACCAAGTCCGCCTGTAAGTGCGATAGATGTGCCGACAAACACCGCTTCCCTAAACCCAGACATGTTATATTTTCTTTTTTGCAAACACGATTAATTTGGTTTCCACACGCGTCCGTTGATCACATTTTAACCCCTTGCCGACTTTGCCTCACCATCTGTTACACTGCTCCACAAGTGGATTACGAAAACAGGAAGTTAGCCACAACTTGTCCGCACGATGTTTCCGGGCGAAAACAAAGAAGTAACAAGTGCTGTAATAAAAGAGGGAGCCGACAGAGGGCGATCTTCTTCTGAGTTGCTGGGTTGGTTAGTCAATATTAAGTTCCCATGGCGATATGGTGCCCCCGCATCGCATAGCTTCATCCCTTTGCAAAGCCAGACAGCCCAGAAGCATGTTCCTGCAAGAGATGAGGTTGCCATTTCAACATAAGTAAGTCCAAAGACTTCAAGTGACTTCAAGATTCCTTCGTGAAACATGGATAAGATAGACCTGTGGTTCTCTAATGGGGTTACTTTGACGTTGACTGCAGGGGGTACTCCTGAAAGAAAGAAAATTAAACTGAAAATAGGCAAAAGAAAAAATCGAGAACATGGATTAGTGATTTAAATATGACAAGGAGAAAGGAGAATCCGTGAAAAGGCACATCCAGAAACACCGAAATGTCGTCAGTTTCAGGAGGAATATTTTTAATGGCAGTTGCCTGAAGCACAGGCCGTGGTTTCTTACACAATTGTGAGAATTTGCACCCTTTTCATGTTAAGGTAATTGCTAAATAGAACGCACATATATTTTATTTCTCTCAGTCTCATGAATGTTTTGTGCCACTGAAGGTGGTAGGTCTACCTTCCAACTTACATCCCCAAACACGCAGACGCGGTCGATTCGGTCTTGAAATTCCCAGAAGCAGGGTTCGAGTTGGGTGGGAGTCAAGCTCCCATAGAGGGAGGTCTGGCTCCCATGAAAGCAGCAAACTCAAATATCTGCGGGGTCTCTGAAAATACAGCAGCATAATATTTTAATTACAAATAAAGCTATTTTCCCTTCCACATGCAGCGTAATATTGACGTTAAGTAAGGGATAGGCTAATGTAGGCTATAGAACGCCGGTCATTATCGGGAAAATAAGCCCCGACAGGACCTGAGGCATTATCCCGCTTATTACACGGTACTTGCCAAATAGAAAAAATAACTTCACAAGGTGTGTCTTTTCACAATTTATTTGTAACCATTGGTATTTCTTGATCAGAGGAGAAATAGGTTCGCCAATGACGTTGACGTCACTTAGCAATACGGGGTTGATGGGTTAATAATAATAATAATAATTTATCAGCCAAGACAGTCACACAATCAAACAAAAGGGAAAATAAATAAATAAACAACACCACAACAATAGGCAACACATTAAGAGAGCGGGAGAGAGGAAGATGGCGTAGGATGATAGTCAAATGTTGTAGGTGGTCCTGAAGAGATAGGTTTTAAATTGACTTTGATTGAACGGAGTGTTTCAGTTTCGGATGGCCAGAGGGAGGGAGTTCCAGAGGGTAGGGGCGGCGATGGCGAAGGCTCTGTCCCCCAGAGTGCGATAGGCCTACTTATCTTGGTGGTGGAGGTGAGAAGGTTGGCATCAGCGGAGCGTAGGCGGCGAGTGGGGGGGTGGCGATGGAGGAGATCTGTTATGTACGAGGGTGCAAAGTTGTTTAGCGCTTTGTAGGTGGGGAGGAGAATCTTGAAATTGATGCGTTGATTTATTGGAAGCCAATGAAGTTGACGGAGGATGGGAGTAATGTGTTCTCTGGAGGGGGAGTTAGTAAGCAGTCGGGCAGCACTCGTGGGCCGTTTAAGCCGGCCGGTGGATCAGAAACAAAATATCAGTATTTATACCAGAGACAGGCCTATGGGTCTCTATATAGAGACCTATATCACTGCGGTCAAGTGAGTCGCTATTCGTTCATACGCGGTTAAGCCAGCCGTCACACAAAATCTTCGTGCGCCTTTACTCTAAACAAGACCCCATGGGATCACACAAGAAGTTTCAGAACATTCTGATGTGGAGTTTCAAAGTAAAAGCCAACCAAAGTTTCCAATATGAGACATATTACATATGATTTTGGATTCAATGTAAAAGAAAATGCCCGGTTATTTCAGGCTCATTTCACTTCAGGGTTATAGTTCAAGACCCCATGGGGTCACACAAGAAGTTTCAGAACATTCTGATGTGGAGTTTCAAAGTAAAAGCCAACCAAAGTTTCCAATATGAGACATATTACATATGATTTTGGATTCAATTTAAAAGGAAATGCCCTGTTATTTCAGGCTCATTTCACTTCAGGGTTATGGTGCATGATGCCGCTTTTCCACTGCATGGTACCAGCTCGACACGACTCGACTCGAATCGACTCAGCTCGCCTTTTTTGCGTTTCCACCGCGAAAACATGGTATCTGGTACCTGAAGTGGCTGCTTTTTCTAGTACTGCCTCGCTCTAGGTTCCAAGCGGCTGAGCCGATGCTAAAAGGTGACGTCGGCAGACGGCCGGCCACTGATTGGCCAGAGAGTGTGACGAAGTCACGAGAGCGACATGGCAACCATGCTGGTAACAGCCATAGCAGCGCCGCAGCCAACATATTCCACTTCTTCAACATGCCAGCTAATAATACGAACACGAATACCATCGCATCGATGTTCTCCATTGTTGTTATGTGGGTTCTGTCCATGTGTGGGTTACGTAGGTGTTGTTTGCGTCGCGTACAAAAATACGTCACGGCCCTTTGGCGCAGCCGACCCCGCCCACTTGCGGGGTCGGCAATGAAAAATGGTGAGAGGGTGAACAGGTCTTGGTTAGTCTACAGTGAAAGTGCAGACCGTGTTTTTTGCTTTTGTTGTTGCCTTTCTGGAAAACAAAAACAACTGAGTGAGGAAGGATTTAAACACTGGAATAACCTTGCAATGCATCTAATCAACCATGAAAGGTCTGAAGAGCACAGGAAATCATCAGTGGGTTTCCAGTAGTGGTAGCTCACAGCAGATAGCTGCTGTGAGCTACTGGAAACCCTCAGGTAAATGAGGACTTAAGGTTAACAGTCAGTGTAATGTGTCAACATAACTAATCTTATTGTTTTGTATGTTATTCTCAATTTGTAAATAGATAATTAACATTTGCATGAAAGAAGGATAGTGACTTTTGTTCATCCCTTGTATGGAGTATCTCATTATGCGATATAAGGTACTGAGACCGGTAGATGCAGGGGCCCCCAAATGACTGTTCGCCTGGAGCCCCCAAAGGGCTAAGTTCGCCACTGCGTACAGGCGAGGGTTCAGCAACACTCCATAGGGAGGTGATTGTTGGGGCGAGTGACAGAACACAAGGGCTGAGCAATCAAAACACTACGAAGGGACGAGTTGTGTTGTTCGGCGTTAAACGAAGATGAGTGGCTGAAGAACCAGGGTTTAACAATTTGTCATCATTAGTTAAAAATAATAATAACAAACAGCTGAAAATTGTGTTCATTTACAGAAGCACCTGAGTGAAATAAATGTTGTGTGTCAAATGTCAATCAATTACTGTTTCATCATACCCTCTTTGTTTCAAACGTTGGGACATTTCATCTACTTTAATTTCATGTTCTTTTTCATGGTAAGTTTGTCAGACTAAGAAGGATATGTAGCAATGAAAAAGATCATGAAATTAGAGTACATGAAATGTCCCAACGTTTAAAAAACACTAATTGTTGTTGCAGTTGAAAAGGCCTACAAAAGAGACAGAAAATGACTACTAAACCCTACACCTAAACACTCAGAAAGTAGAGTGACTTTTGTGTCTCAATACTCCACTGCATCAAAGCAGGTCAAACTAATTGTCAATAAGCATTGGAAAGTTAAAATGTGACTCAAGTCTTAATCATTTATCATCACTGAAACCTTTCTTATGTTTTAAAAGAGGAAACAATATTAGGAATATGGTGGTGAGCTCTACATACATGGAAACACCAAATAATTACTATATAAGGAGTGACTAATTGGCTTGCTCAACAAGTGTACGGAAATGATAGATTTGGGAAATGTGCACATTGTACCCATACATTTGACACAAAAACACTTAGTCACCCACACACAATAATTCATTAATGGTCTATCGACACATGTGTAATACCTGCTTAAATGCCCGTGTGGGTTGATATACATCGGTTAAACCAAACAGAATTTAAAACTGAGAATTGCAAAACATAAGGGGCAATAAGAAATGGCAATATGGAGTATGCCATTGCCAGACAAAAAAAAAAGAACCATAGACCAGCCACCTCCCTATAATTCATTGGCATAGAGTGAGTGCTACCCAGCCCACAAGGGGGCAACTTGATTAAAAAAGTTTTAAGGAGAGAGGCCTACTAGATAAATTAATTAAACACAGTGGAACCCAATGGCCTCAATGAATCACAGGATTTAAGTGTATTCTTGTGTAAGTTTAAATCTCTTGGTGTTCGAGCATCTTCATTTGCATATTGTTATTTATGATATGTGAGCATGATATTTAAGTGTAGTCTATCCTTGTGAAAGCTTCAACGTATATGTGCTTAATTTTAAACATTCTTATTGATATGTGAACCTTGGATGTGTTATGTATTATATGTGAACATTGTTATTTGTGATGTGTGAGCCTTGGATTGTATTGTATGTGAGATTGGAGTGTTGATTTGGTGGTGTCCTGCACTAATTGTTGAGGTCAAGTGACCCTGTTAATCACCTATA